>NC_067155.1:13657786-13815286 GCF_903995435.1 Acomys russatus
CAGCCCCACCTCCCCAAGCCCCAGGGCGTTGATAACGGCTGGATTTCATGCACATAAAAAGCCATTCCAGAGGACGGACGGGGCGTGGTCCAGCCATAGAACGCTTGCCAAGCCTGCACGCTGCCCTGAATTCCATCTCCAGCACCAAATAGGAACGGGAAAAAAAAAAGAAAAAGAAAAAGAAAACACTATCACTCAGGACACAGAGGCAAGGTTTCACTGGAGGTTGAGGCCAGCCTGGGCTACATAGCAAGTTGGAGACAAGCCGGAAGTCCGCAGCAGGATCCCATTTCAGTGCCCCTCATCCTGTATGATAGTGCAGCGTAGATGGTGTCAGCAAGAATTCCCAATTGTGATAGCCGGGCGCGGTGGCTCATGGCTTTAATCCCAGCACGCGGGAGGCAGAGACAGGCGGATCGCTGTGAGTTCAAGGCCAGCCTGGTCAACAAAATGAGTCCAGGACAGTCAAGGCTACAGAGAGAAACCCTGTCTCAAGGTGGTGGTGGTGGTGGGGAAACAGCACCCAGCACACAGGAAGCAGAGGCTGTGAGTTCAAGGCCAGCCTGATCCACAGAGTGAGTTTTGGGACAGCCAGGGCTACACAGAGAAACTCTGTCTCAAAAAAAATGAAACAAACAAATAAGAAAGTATGGAGGCTGAAGAGATGGCTCCGCAGTTAAGTGCACTGCCCACTCTTTCAGAGGATTTGGGTTTGGTTCCCAGCACCCACATGGTGGTTCACAGCTGTCCATACCTCCAGTTCCAAGGGGTCCAATGCCCCTCTTGCAGCTTTCATGGACATTTCATGTCTAATGTACAGGCATACTTCAGGCAAAATCACCTATACACATATGACAATAAAATAGAATTTGCAAAGAAAAAAAAAAATTCCCCAGCTGTGTAGGCTGCAACATTTCTTAGTGATGAGTCATTGTAACAAAGTCTTTGTTTTTTGAGACAAGGTCTCTCTGTGTTAGCCTGGGCTGCCCTGGACTCGCTTTGTAGACCAGGCTGGCCTAGAACTCACAGTGATATCTGCCTGCCTTTGCCTCCTGAGTGCTGGGATTAAAGGCGTGCGCCACCACTGCCCAGCCATCATAACAGTGTTTAAGAGGTGTGTGTACCCCAGACTCCCCAGATGTCTAATGTACAGACAACTGCCTGGGCAGTTTTAACTAATTAAGACTTTTAAACATTTATTTATTCATTATACGTTTGTGCACATGCATGTGTGGTCAAAAGACAACTTGCAGAAGTCAGTTCTCTCTCTTTCCACTATATGAATGCTGGGAATTGAAATCAAGTCATCAGATTTGGCAGCAAACACACTTACTGAGCCATCTCACTGGTTCATATCCTGGGTAGCCAAGGGAGGCTCTTTCTCAAACCAAGACAAGAATCAGGACTCAGATGTGGCTCAGTGGTAGAGCCCCTGCCTCGAATCCCCCAGTGAGGGGCTGGGGGCGTGGCTCAGTGGTAGAGCCCCTGCCTCGAATCCCCCAGTGAGGGGCTGGGGGCGTGGCTCAGTGGTAGAACCATGCTTAGTTTATGACAGGTTCCATCTCCAATATCATACACACAAAAAAAAGATTTTTGCATAGGGCAAAAAAATTTTTAACTAGTGTTGTCTTTTATTTCTCTTTTGAATTTTTCAAGATAGCATTTCTTGGGGGCTGGAGAGATGGCTCAGAGGTTAAGAGCATTGGCTGCTCTTCCAGAGGTCTCCAGTTCATATCCTAGCAACCACATGGTGGCTCACAGCCATCTATAATGAGATCTGGTGCCCTCTTCTGGCAGGCAGAACACCATGTATGTAATAAATAAATAAATCTTAAAAAAAAAAAAAAGACAGGATTTTTTTTTGTGTAGCCCTGGCTGTGCTTGAACTAGTTCTGTAGACTAGGCTGGCCTCAAACTTAGAGAGATTTACTTACCTCTCTGCCTCCTGAGTATTAGGATTTAAGCGTGCACCACCACTGCCAAGGCTTGTTTTAATTTCTTGATGCTATGCTATAGTAGTCTGTGAAAAGCAACTTAAAAGACAAAGGAAAGTCAAGGCACCAGGACCTTGAAGCCACTAGGGGAAGCGGGCGCGGAAAGCAATGAATTTGAGCATGCGCTTATCGCCAGACTCTCTAACCCTGACCCGCCAGCTGCTCAAGTAATGGCCCAGAGACTTTTTATTAATATGAAAGCTTGGCTTTAGCTCAGGCTTGTTCCAAACTAACTCGTATAACTTAAATTAACCCGTTTATATTAATCTACATTCCACTACGTGGCTGGGTACCTCTTCTCAGTACTGGTAACTGTTTCTTCCTCCCGTCTGGTTAGCAAATGTCCAGTGCCTGATTCTTTCTCGGAGTTCCTGTCTTTGCCCGGAAGTCCCGCCTACCTGCTTTGCCTATTCTCGCCTTTCAACTTTTTTTTTTTTTCAGACAGGGTTTCATTGTGTAGCCCCCACTTTGTAGACCAGGCTGGCCTCGAACTCACAGCGGTCCGCCTGCCTCTGTCTCCTAAGTGCTGGGATTAAAGGCGTGTGCCACTATGCCTGGCTCTTTAATCTCTTTGTTTTTTTTTGTTTTTGTCTTTTGTTTTGGTTTTTGGTTTTTCCAGGCAGTGTTTCTCTGTGTAGCCTTGGCTGTCCTGAACTTGCTTTGTAGACCAGGCTGGCCTCGAACTCACAGCGATCCACCTGCCTCTGCCTCCCAGTTGCTGGGATTACAGGTGTGCGTCACCGCGCTTGGCTCTTTCAACTCTATTAAACCAAGCAGAAGGTGATGGAGAAGATATTTACAAAAATACGAGACAGGTGGTGCTTCAAAAAAAAAAAAATAACAATACCGCTGGCCTTCCCAGGTGACTCTGGGTTATATCAAGTTGTCAGTCAAAACTGACCAGTGCAAATGTGCTGCAGTGTAGAGGATATTCGTAAATGTTTTTTGGGCTTTTGTTTGTCTGTTTTTGTTTTTGAGACATGGTTTCTCTGTGTAGCCTTGGCTGTCCTAGACTCACTTTGTAGACCAGGCTGGCCTCGAACTCACAGAGATCCGCCTGCCTCTGCCTCCCGAGTGCTGGGATTAAAGACGTGCGCCACCACTGCCCAGCCTTGTAAATATTATTGAACATGTGGCGAATGTATTCTAACCCACCTCTCTGTCTTTCCCAGAATGGGGGCAACCTGCTATGTGCGGTGGATGAATCCAATGACCATGTGCTGTCTGTGTGGGACTGGGCCAAGGAGAGCAAGGTGGTGGACAGCAAGGTGGGTGACCCTTTGAGACGCGCTGTACTATATGGTTAGGTATCTGCAACCAGACTCGAACTTAAATGGACGTCGGCGTTGTCTGCTGGGTGGCCGTGCAAACGGCTTCCAACACTGTGAACCTCGGTTGCCTCCTGTCGAAAATGAGATCAGTAGCAACATCCTCCTCATGGGAGGTGGAAAGTTGGGTATGATGTGGGTAGACAAAGTGAGGTGTTGTGTGACACACCTCGAATCCCAGAATGCGGGGGGGAGGCTGAGCAAAAAGCGTCATGAGCACCCTTCTGGTGGTGCACGCCTTTAATCCCAGCGCTTGCGGGGATGGTAGGTGGATCTGCCATCTTCGCAGAAGCCTGGTCTGCATAGGGAGAGTCTCTTGTGGGGGAAGGATTGGGTGGCAGGGAGGCATGGTCGTGAGATAAGACATTTGCCCAAGATCTAGCCAATGGACAGTGCATTCTCCACAGTTGTGTGGAGAGTGGGGCCTGATTCTGATATGATCTCTGATACCCCCTAGTTGATCACTACCTCTTGGTGGGGAGGCCTGGTGGCACTCAGAGGAAGGGGAAGAAGGCTATGTGGATGAGACCTGATAGGCTGTGATCATATGGTGGGGGAGGAGGTCCCCTTCTGTCACAGGTCTAGGGGAGGGGATTAGGGTGAAAGAGGGAGGGAGGGGGGAACGGGAAGATACAAGTGAGGGGATAACAACTGGGATGTGGTCAGAATAAATTATTTAAAAAATAAATTTTAAAAAATATTAAAGTAAGGGGAAAATGGGAGGGAGGGAGGAATGGGAGGATACAAGGGAGGGGATAACCACTGAGATGTAATATGAATAAATTAATAAAATGAAATTTTTAAAAAATATAGTTAAAAAAAAAAAAGATATTCGCCCATGATCACGTGGCTGGGCTGAGAGCAGGAAGCTTGACTCTAAATGGAGGCCCCTCCTTAGGAAAGGCTAAGGGGATAAGAGGTGCTATTCTGAAACTAGACTTTTGTGAACTGGATTCTGGGCATAGCCCTTAGATGGCTGTGTAGCCTTAAACCAGTGTTTGCCCTCTCTGAGCCTCATCTATGATAGAAAGCACTCATGACCTTGTTTCCCATTGGATAATGGGGATCAGATGAGTTTTAAAAAGTGCACAACACAATGCATAACACAGAACAGGGGCTCCCATAGGGCCCTCTGCTCTACTACCTGTTCCTGTAAGCAGTCTGTCCAGGGCAGTCCTCTGTGGGATGGGTGTGGTGGCCCTGGTGGCTCTGAGGTCTTCATTCAGAATCTGTCTCTAACAGTGTTCCAATGAGGCCGTGCTGGTGGCTACCTTCCACCCCACCGAGCCCAGCCTGCTGATCACCTGTGGGAAATCGCACATCTACTTCTGGAGCCTGGAGGGAGGCAGCCTGAGCAAGCGGCAGGGCCTGTTTGAGGTGAGTGCCGGGGATTCGTGGACAGGTTGATCTTGATGGCCAGGCAGGGATGCTGGGTGGACAGTTGGAGGGCCGGGTGGACAGTCGGAGGGCCGGGTGGACAGTCGGAGGGCTAGGTGGACAGTGGAGGACCGGGTGGAGAGTCGGAGAGCTGAGTGGACAGTAGGAGGGCCAGGTGGACAGTCGGAGGGCGGGTGGACAGTCGGAGAGCTGAGTGGACAGTCAGAGGGCCAGGTGGACAGTCAGAGGGCTCACAGCTTGCTAGTAGAGGGATACTGAGCTGGTACCTGCCAGGCCTCAGTTTCCTCATCTCTGTGAGGGAAGGATCCTGCTGAACAATGATGTGTCAGGGTCCAGTGGGTGAGAGGACACAGAAGCTTCAGGCAGATCGGACTGCTCAAATAATGGTGCTGCCCACAGGAGGGGGACTCACAGGGATAGGCTGCAGGGACAGATGGGCTGGGGAGCCGGCTCAGGGGACAAAGCACTTATTTACCATTCATGCACCAGGACTGGAATTGCAACTCCCAACCGGGGGAGCATGGTGGCACACTTGTAACCCTCAGAAGGCGAGGCAGAGAACCTTGAGTAGTTTTAAAGATTGATTTATTTGCCGGGTATGGTGGTATACACCTTTAATCCCAGCACTGTGGGGTGGGGGGCCAGGTGGATCTCTGTGAGTTCGAGGTCAGCCTGGTCTACAAAGAGTCCAGGACAGTCAAGGCTACAAAGAGAAACCCTGTCTTGAAAAACAAAACAACAACAAAAGATTGATTTACTTATTTTTTTATGTATGAGCGCTCTATCGGAATGTTCACCTGCAGGCCAGAAGAGGACACCAAATCACAGTCTGGATGGCTGTGAGCCACCATGCAGTTGCCAGGAATTGAACTCAGGACCTCTCGAAGAGGGGACAGTGTTCTTAACTGCTGAGCCATCTCTCCAGCCCTAGCTTGAGTAGTTGAACCTGTTAACTCCAGGTTCAACAGGAGAGCCTGCCTCTTTAAAAATGCGCATGCGTGCTCGACACACACACACACACACACACACACACACACACACACATATACACACACACACAGAGCCACGGCTGGGGCATGTGTTTATAATCCCACCACTGGGGAGATGGAGACAGGCAGATCCTTGGCTGATTGGTCTGCCAGTCCAGCCTACTTGGCAAGGCCCAGATCCCAGTGAGAACAGGAGAGGAGCCAGACAGAGATGATGGCTGTGTAGTTAAGTGGGAAAAGTACTCTTGCAGAGGACCCAAGTTCAGGTCCCAGCACCCACAATAGGCAGCTCCAGGAATCCCACACCCACTTCTGATCTCTGCAGGCACCTGTACTCACAGACACACGCTTATGTGTGTGCGTGCGTGCACACACACAAACGCATGATTTTTAGTAAGAAGAACAAACAAAAATAGGTAGGCAGGGTGGCTTGGCAGTTACAAGCCACCAAGGCTGACAACCTGAGTTCAATCCTTGGGACATATACATAATGGGAGAAGAAAATTGGCACTTACAGTTGTCCTCTGACTCCACATGTACTCTCTGGCACATATGTGCCCCCCCCCCAACACACACACACACATACGCCACACACAAATACAGAAGAAACGAAAAGTGTAATGAAATATTTAAAAAAAAAACACAAAAACAAAAACAAATCAAGGCTGGGTGTGGTGGCGCACGCCTTTAATCCCAGCACTCGGGAGGCAGAGGCAGGCAGATCGCTGTGAGTTCGAGGCCAGCCTGGTCTACAAAGCGAGTCCAGGACAGCCGAGGCTACACAGAGAAACTCTGTCTCAAAAAAACAAAACAAACAAAAAAACCAAATCGACACACTGGTGCACGCCTTAATCCCAGCACTTGGGTGGCAGAGGCAGGCAGATCCCGGTGAGTTCAAGGCCAGCCTGGGTGACATAGTAAGATTCCTATGTCTAAAAATAAGTAAACAAATAAAAGAAAGAAAGAAAAGAAAACCAAACGAAAGCCAAGGTGGATGCCTTCTAAGGAATGGCACCGTGGTTGTCCTCTGGCTGCCATTTGAATGCAGGTGCGTAGGCACCCAGCAACGCGCGTGCACAAAGAATCAAAACAGGACATAAAAGGCCTAGGATGGCAGGTAAAGAGGAGCTCCGGAGAGGGTTCCCCACTCTTCCCGGCTCAGAAGGAAGTACTGAGGGTCTGAGGCACCGAGATACAGCCGGGACACTGAAAATTAGGGTTCCCAATGCAGGGATATGAGAGGAAGCAGAGAAAACTGAAGACAGAACTGTCAGAGAAGGGGGGCACAAAGACGTGGGGCAAGAGGTTTGTCCCGCAGAGCAGGCAAGGGTCACAACGTGATCAGAACTCCCAGGTGTGGCCTGAGCATTTCAGGTGGGAGGAGACAGGAAAGGCGGATGCTCTCTACGGGGTGTCCCACCCCAAACCACAGGGGTTCCCTTGGACCAAAAGCCCTGGATTCCTGTGACCGGCACACGGCGGCCCTGCCTCGGTGGCACTCTGACATCGTCCTTCCTCTTTCTTCCTGTACTATAGAAACACGAGAAACCAAAGTATGTGCTGTGTGTGACCTTCTTGGAAGGTGGCGACGTGGTCACTGGAGACTCGGGTGGGAACCTCTATGTCTGGGGCAAAGGTTAGTATCAGTACAGTAGTTTGGGCTCCGACTTCCATCTTTTCGAATACTCTTGGCTGAATCTCTTTCTTTCTTTTTTTTTTTTTAGACAGGGTTTCTCTGTGTAGCCTTGGCTGTCCTGGACTTGCTTTGTAGACCAGGCTGGCCTCGAACTCACAGGGATCCTCCTGCCTCTGCCCCCCCCCCCTCCCCCCGAGTGCTGGGATTAAAGGTGCGCGCCACCAGTCTGGCCCGAATCTCCCTTTCTTTAGCCACGCGCGTGTGGAATGACTGTCACTGTAAGATAAATTTCTCCTCCTTTCCGTCCGTCCGTCTGTGAGTGTGTGTGTGTGTGTGTGTGTGTGTGTGTGTGTGTGTGTGTGTGTGTGTGTTGTTCATGTATGCAAGCGCGTGTGGAGGCTAGTAGTGGCCATAGCCAATCTTCCACGTTATTCACTGAGGTAGGACTCTCAATTGAGCCCAGAGCACACCAGGACTCTCAATCAAACCCAGAGTGCACCAGTACGACTAGTCTTGCTAGCCAGCTTGCGCTGCTGTCTCCATCCTCCAAGGCTGCGCATTCACGTGTGTTCTAGGGTCTGATTTCAGGTCACCACACTTTGCGCGGCAAGCACTGTAAGCATGGACCTGCTTGGGTACCTACGCTAGGGTAAATTCTTTTTTATTTTTCTTTTTTCTCCTTTTCCATTTCCTTTTTCTTTCTTAAAAATCACTTATTTGGGGGCTAGAGAGACGGCTCAGTGGTTAAGAGCACTGTCTGCTCTTCCATTGGACTTGAGTTTGCTACCCAGCAACTGTTGTCAGGGGACTTGTAATCCTGTAGTTCCTCCTCCAGGGAATCCAACTTCTCTGGCTTGGAGTTGCATGTGCACATACACACACACACACACACACACACTCTCTCTCTCTCTCTCTCTCTCTCTCTCTCTCTCTCACACACACAGTTTAAAAAATGAAAGTAAATCTAAAAATGTTTATTTAGTTTTGTGTGTGTGGTGCCGTGTCCTGCATGTATGTGTGTACCATGTGCATGCAATCCTCACAGAGACCAGAATGCATCATATGCCCTGGAGCTGCAGTTATGCATGGCTGTGAGCCACCATGTTGGTGCTAGGAACTGAACCCAGGTCCTCTGCAAGAACAAGTGCTCCTAACACTGAGCCACCTCTCCAGCCCTTTTAGAGTAAATTCTCATTTTTTTTTTCCCCAGCATCCTTGACAAGGCTCAGCCCCAGGCATCTCCAACTCTGTTAAAGTCATCCTTGGTTAGCCGGGCGTGGTGGCGCACGCCTTTAATCCCAGCACTCGGGAGGCAGAGGGAGGCAAGTTGCTGTGAGTTCGAGGCCAGCCTGGTCTGCAAAACCAGTCTAAGACAGCCAGGGCCAGGGCTACACAGAGAAACCCTGTCTCACAAAAACAAACACAAAAGAATGGATGAATTGATGGATTTGTGATCGGATGGATGGATGGATGGATGGATGGATGGATGGATGAGTGTGTGTGGGGTTAGTGAGAGAACGGACGCAGAACAGGGGTCCCTGCCTGGGCACTCAGTCACGGCAGCCTTTTCCAGTCCCCTCAGCAGTCTTTAATCTCTCCTACTGTCCCTTGCAAGACAAGGTTATTCCTTATGCTTGGACAACTTTTCCATCCACTTGACCAAGGCAATTTCAGCTCAACCCTTAGATCTTTAATTACCAGTCCCTTTATTCAACAAAGCTCTGCGTCACCAGGCTGGAGCGCCCCCTGCAGGATGCCACAGGCTCCTGAGTGTCGTCCCTTAAGGGCACCAACCACCTGAGTTTTCGTTGACTGGCGATGGCCAGTCCATCTCTGCCACTGGCGCGAGCCCTGTAAAAGTGTGATCTGAGGTTTTCTCGGTCACCACTGTGTTTCCATGTGGAACTCGGCCCCACATAGCTAACCCTTTGCTGGTTGTGTTGGTGAGTGATGAACGGGTCAGGGGGACTGGAAAATGAGGGAATATTTAAGTGGAAGGAATGGAAGAGAGATAGTGTAAGGAATTGTTAGATCGGTACGCAGATGGGTGAATGAGTGGCAGGAAGGGAGAGAGAGAGGATGGGAGGATGGATGTGGATGGCTAGGTGGGTTGATGGACCAATAGGCGGGCCGGTGGGGAGGTGGGTTGATGGACCAATAGGCGGGCCGGTGGGGAGGTGGGTTGATGGACCAATAGGCGGGCCGGTGGGGAGGTGGGTTGATGGACCAATAAGCGGGCTGGTGGGGAGGTGGGTTGATGGACCAATAGGCGGGCCGGTGGGGAGGTGGGTTGATGGGCCAATAGGCGGGCCAGTGAGGAGATGAATGGATGGGTGAGGTAGTAGAGTGATTGATAGGTCAGTAGACAGATGAATAAATGAATGAATGCGGGTGGAAGGAATGATTGATTGTTGGCTCATTAAATACATAACTGTAGAAGACTTTATGGGAGGCAGGGGGGTACAAGGAGGTACAAGATTGTTGACGGACCAGTAGATAGGTGGGCGAATGAGTGGATAGATGAGCCGATCGATAGACGGTGGAACTGATGACTGATGAGAGAGAGATGGATGGGTGGGCAGACTGTTAGACAGGTGAGTGGAAGGAGCCATGGAGAGGTAGGTGGATGAGTGGACAAATCAAAGGATGGGTGGGTGGGTGTGAGGTCAGATGGTTCAGTGCCTAGGCGATAAAGCACCGAGTCCATGGACGGTGGGCAGGTGGGTGGGTAGTGGGAGCAAGAACCAAGGGAAAGATAGAAAGATGAGTGAGCAGTTGGATGCGGGCCTCAAGGCTTTTAGGTCCAGCCTCCACTGGGCCAACTCCCATCCCTGATCTCCCCACAGGTGGGAACCGTATCACCCAGGAAGTACTGGGAGCCCATGATGGCGGCGTGTTTGGGCTCTGCGCCCTGCGGGACGGGACGCTGGTGTCCGGAGGGGGCCGCGATCGTCGGGTGGTCCTCTGGGGTTCGGACTACAGCAAGGTGCAGGAGGTGGAGGTGAGGACAAGGGCGTGGGGGATGGCCTAGTAGGATTGTGGTAAGGCCCCTCCCCCCACCAGGGCTCTTAACACCCCCCCACCTCCCATGCGTCCTCTACCATCTCAGGTCCCGGAGGACTTTGGCCCTGTACGCACCGTGGCAGAGGGCCGAGGAGACACACTGTACGTGGGGACCACCCGGAACTCCATCTTGGTTGGCTCAGTGCACACAGGTTTCTCGCTGCTTGTCCAGGTGAGCACCTCTCCAGTTTTGTTCCCACATCCTCACTGCCACTACCATCATCGTCACTATCACCACACGTCTCCGTTTCTTTCCCTTCCTCTTTACATCCCCGCCACATCCCTTTCTCCTTCTCCTTGGCCTGGGAAACCCCACGTCCCTTCCTTTCTCTTCAACTGTTGACCTATCACGCTGCCATGGCCCAGAACTTCCCCAAAGGGTTATTTGCCTTCTAAATTGGGTCCCCAGCATCTCTTAGAAGGCATTCCTGGGGTGGGACTGACTTTATTACTTCTTCTCTCTCCTCATCCCCTCCTTGCTTTCCTTTCTCTCTCCCTTCCTCCCTCCCCACCCCTCTCAGTTTTTGAAGACAGGGTTTCTCTGTGTAGCCTTGGCTGTTTTGAACTCGCTTTGTGCACCAGGCTGGTCTCAAAATTACAGAGATCCGCCTGCCTCTGCCTCTCAGGGTGCTGGGATTACAGGCGTGTGCCACTGTGCCCGGCCTTTCTCTCTCTCTTTTTTTTTTTTTTTTTTCAATCTTTGAAATGTGGGTCTCATGTAACCCAGGCTGCCCCCCCCCCCCCAAACTCACAATGGAGCCAAGGCTGGCCGTGGACTCTGAGCCACCTCCCAAGCGCTTGGATTTCAGGTACCCCACCACACTGGGCTCTGATTTCTTCCTGACGCGCAAATGCCCACTTCCTGCCTCCCCCGTGTGCCATACTCTGTTACAAGCCCACCCAGCAGGATTCTGTGTAGCATAGCAATTTGGAAGTTGGAGTCTGGGACTTGGCCGCTTGTATGGAAATCGCAACTGTGTCTCTCCTTAGTTGCGAGCCTTCTCTCCTGTGTCAGTCAGACGGGGTGAGTGTGAGGAGGATCTGACAAGGCAAAAGTTGCTCACAGTGTCCTGGGTCTCCTTGTTCACTGGTCCCCCTTTCCCTACGTGATCCCTGTTTTTATGTCCTCTGCAAGTCCAGCTGGGATCTTTGCCGTTGCATTTAGATGCCACCCCAGTTTCTACAAGAAGATAGCGGAAAGACGGGGCTGGGGAGGCCACTCAGTGGGCAAAGCACTTGCCTAGCAAACGTGAATACCTGAACTTAAGCTGCAGAACCCAACTGGGTGTTGGGGGTGCACGGAGGTAATCCCAGCTTGGAAGAGACAGAGGCTAAAGGGACAGCCCTTTTCAAAGAAAATGGACAAATTCCCGAGGATGAACACACCCCAAAAGATAAAGCAAGGCCATCAGGATTTTAATAATAATAATAATAATAATAATAATAATAATAATAATAATAATAATAATAACTGGAGAGATGGCTCAGCAGACGTCCTGAGTTCAATTCCCAGCAACTACATGGTGGCTCACAACCATCCGTAACATGATCTGATGCCCTCTTCTGCAGATAAAGCACTCAATAACAATAAATAAATAAATAAATATTTTAAAATTATTATTATTATTATTATTATTATTAATGTGTGGGTGTTTTGTCTTTGTTTCTGTGCACATACATGCAATGCCCACATTGGCCAGACGAGGGCATCAGATTCCTCAGAGCTGGAGCTACAGGTGGTTGTGAGCCACCCTGTGGGTGCTGAGAATAGGACCAGAATCCTCTGAAAGAGCAGTCTGTGCTCCCCCTCCCCCCTCCCCCCTTCCCCCTACAAGACAGGGTTTCTCTGGGCAGCCCTGTAGCCCAGGCTGCCCTTGAACTCACAGAGATCTGTCCACCTCTGCCTCCTGAGTGCCGGGATTAAAGGCATTTGCCGCCGCCACCACCGCCCCATGCAACCAGTGTTCCTAACCACCGAGCCTTCCCTCCAGCCCCAGGGTTTCTTCTTAATCATTTATTTGTGGGTTTGGTTTGTTTCACGAGATAGAGTCTCACTGTGGATATAATGACTCGCCTAGTACTGCTGTATAGCATATACAGCTTTGAACATATGACAATTCTCCTGCTGGACTTTTTTTTCCAGAAGCCAGAAAGAACCTTAACCATCTCTATGAATATTTATCTGTCTTTGTTGTTTTGAGACAGGATTTTTCTAGGTAGCCCAGGATGGCTTTAAACTTGCCTGCCTCATGCCTCCCTAGTGTTCAGGTGTACAGATGTGAGCCAGCTGTTTTCTCTATTATATTAATTATATATAATTAATATATAATCATATGCTCTATATTAATATATCTTATTAATTTAATTATTAATAATTTAATACATTATTAATTTTAATATAGAAAACACGTAACTATTAAATATCTATCATAATATAAATTATTTTATATAATATAACATAAATACAATTGTGAATATCTATCGATATAAATTCTTGCCTGTGACTACAATGGTTATTGCCATTTTAGGGCTTAATAATTACTAGTGACTTATTTTCTCTGAGAACCTTCTTTTTTTTTTTTAAGATTTATTTATTTTATTTATTGCATATGAGTGCTTTATCTGCAGAAGAGGGTATCAGATCACATTATAGATGGTTGTGAGCCACCATGTGGTTGCTGGGAATTGAACTCAGGACCTTTGGAAGAGCAGGTGGCGCTCTTAACCACTGAGCCATCTCCCCAGCCCCCTCTGAGAACCTTCTTTAACCTAGCCTCCCCTGTGTTTGCCATTTTCATTCATTCATTTCTTTTGTTTTTTTTTTTTTTTCTTTTTTCTTTTTTTTTTGCTTGTTTTTGTTTTTTAATTTTAATTGTTTTTTAAACAAGATTTCTCTGTGTAGCATTGGCTGTCTTGGAACTCATTCTGTAGAGCAGGCTGTCCTTGAATTCATGGAGATCCCCCTGCCTCTGCCTCCTAAGTGCTGGGATTACAGGTGTGACACACACACACACACACACACACACACGGTTCATTTATTTCTTTTGTGTGCTGCTAAGAATTGAACCCAGGGCTTCAGGCATACTAGGCAAGTGCTTTTCCACAGAGCCATGCTCCTACCCCATCACTGAGGCACTGGGGGATTCTAGGCAAGGGCTCTTCCACTGAGCTGTATTTCCAGCTCTTTGTTGTTTTTTGTTTTGTTTTATTTTTATTTGTTTAGTTTTTTTTTTTTTTTTCAAGACCAAGTTTCTCTGTGTAGCCTCGGCTATCCTAGACTCACTTTGTAGACCAGGCTGGCCTTGAACTCACAGCGATCCACCTGCCTCTGCCTCCCGAGTGCTGGGATTAAAGGTGTGCGCCGCCGCCACCCCCCACCCGGCTGTTTTTGTTTTTTGACTTTTGAGACAAGGTATTGTGTAGCCCAGGCTGGCCCTGAATTAGCTACCCACCTGAGGATAGCCTTGAAGTCCTGACCCTCCTGCCTCCACATCCTGAGTGCTAGGTTTGTGCTGCTGTGTCACTCTCCACTCACATCCTCAGAGCGCACAGCACTGCTTTGAGGAACATGGGATAATTGGCCCCATTTTATAGCCTAGGAAACTGAGGCTCCAAGCTGGGCATGGATCCATCCCAGCAGTCAGGAGACTGGAAAGCAGGGGGATTGCTATGAGTTCCAGCCTAGCCTTGACAAGACAGGGGAGCCCTGGCCCCAAAACCAACAGGGCTAGGTAGATGGTTCAGTTGGCATTAAAAAAAAATTTTTTTTTTGCTGTGTAAAGATGAAGGCCTGAGCTTGATTTCCCCAGAGCCCACGGGTTAAAAAGCTGGGTGTGACAATAACACAGCTGCAGTCCCTGAACTAGAGAGGCTGAGGCAGGCTGATCCTTACAGCTTGCTAGGCCGCCTGTCTATTCTAGGTTCAGGGAGAGACCCTGTCTCAAAAAATAACAAGGCAGGGGCCGGTGAGTTGGTTCAGAGGGTAAAAGCGCTTGCCACCAAGCCACCAAGTCATGGGTTCGATCCCTGGAGACTCCATGGTGGATGGAAAGACCTAACTCTCTCAAGTTGTCATTTGATCTCCACACACAGGCCTTGACAATGCACCCAGATGACACCCACAAAATAAATAAGTATAAATTTTTAAAAATTTAAAAGGCAATAAGAGTGAGAGATAGAGAAAAATACTTAACACTGAGTTCTGGCTTCTGCACTCAGAAGCACACACACACGCACACACACACACACACAAACAAAACAAAATAAAAACGGAGGTTCCAAAGTGAGGTCAGCTGACTAGGTGGCTGGCTTCCACCATCAGTAAGAGAGCTGAGGTCCTCTTTGTAACCTTAGACTTCTCAGTTCTATGCTCAGGAAAAGGTCACTAAGCTCTTCCCAGGCCCTTAGGGGCTGAAACTTGGGAGTTGTGTAGCCAGGTTGAATGGGGCCTGTGTGGACCTCCCCCCCCCAAACACACACACACACACACAGGGTCTCTCTGTGTAGCCTTGGCTGTCCTGGACTCGCTTTGTAGACCAGGCCGGCCTCGAACTCACAGCGATACGCCTGCCTCTGCCTCCCGAGTGCTGGGCTTAAAGGCGTGCGCCACCTTACACACCCGGCACTACTGAGGTCAGATTCTGAGCCGCCCTCTCCTCCCTTCCATTATGCAAAGGAGAAAGCAAAGGGTTTGGGAAAGGGACAGGATTTATTTCAAGCTGCAGGGCGGTCTGAGTCAGCCCATGGTGGAAGAGGGTGCCTGAGCAGAAGGGGCTTGCCTGGCTTGGCCCGCTGAACGGCCCTTCCCGTCATCCCCCTCTTCCTCCTGCAGGGACATGTGGAAGAGCTGTGGGGCCTGGCCACGCACCCTAGCCGGGCACAGTTTGTGACTGGTGGGCAGGATAAGTTGGTGCATCTGTGGAGTTCAGAGACCCACCAACCCCTCTGGAGCAGGACCATCGAGGTAACTAAGGGATGGGAACAGAGACAGAGGGCTCTGCAGAAACCGCCGCTTTTCACACTTCAGGGCTAGTTCGTCAGGCGAAAGCTACACACACGGACTCTTTAAGAAGGGCATCTAGCCGGGCGTGGTGGCGCACGCCTTTAATCCCAGCACTCGGGAGGCAGAGGCAGGCGGATCGCTGTGAGTTCGAGGCCAGCCTGGTCTACAAAGTGAGTCCAGGATGGCCAAGGCTACACAGAGAAACCCTGTCTCGAAAAACAAAACAAAACAAAAAACAAAAAACAAAAAAAAAAAAAAAAAAAAAAAAAGAAGGGCATCTAGGGACTGGAGAGATGGCTCAGAGGTTAAGAGCACTACATGCTCTTCCAAAGGTCCTGAGTTCAATTCCTAGCAACCGCATGGTGGCTCACCACCATTTATAATGAGATCTGGTGCCCTCTTCAGGTGGGCAGGTGGACATGCAGGCAAAACGCTGTATACATAAGAAAGAAAGAAAGGGAATGGCTCCTGGCGGTTTCTGAAAGGCATCCTTGGGCAGAGGGAACCTCAGGCCATGCTAGGAGCTGAGTCTGAGGTTGGGGTGGGCCTACATGGACTTTGGGACCCCAGCCCTTTGTCCTTCCCTTCCAGGACCCTGCCCGTTCGGCTGGCTTCCACCCCAGCGGCTCTGTCCTGGCGGTGGGCACAGTGACCGGCAGGTACTACTGAATAGACGGAGTCCTCATCAGTTTATTATCCCAAAGCCCTGTCTTTAAGAGGCCCTGGGGCTTCCTTCCTGAGGGCCTGTCCTTGGCCCCGCCCCTTGCATTCACTGCACCCTCCCACCCCTTTGTGGGGTTCTGCCCACCTATTTGAAAGACCATGGGGTTTCTAAGAGGGAGGAGGTGAGAGATGAAGGCGTTGTAGGTGGTGGTGTTCATCTTCCTTCCACCCCCCACCCCACTCCCACTTGTAGCCTGGCCTGACTTCTCCACTGTCTGGCTCCACCCATGGCAGTGTGGCCACGCCCCCTTAGTCCTGCATTTGGAAGGCTCTAATCTGTCCTTCAGGCTCCCCGCCCCCCCCCCCAACTTCTCTACCTTAACAACAGCAGCTCATTCTTCCCCCATCACGCCTCCTCTTTTAAGGTGGCTGCTACTGGATACAGACACCCATGACCTGGTGGCCATCCACACAGACGGCAACGAGCAGATCTCTGTGGTCAGCTTTTCGCCAGGTAGGCTCCTGGGGAGGCAGGGCCTTGGGGACTGAGGTTCAGGGGTACAGACTGGGAGGGGAGGGGCTAGTCATGGAGGGAGGTGGGGACTGTGGTGGAGGGGCGGAGTCTGGGAGAGAAGGGGGCGGGGTCTGGGTGCCTCTTCATAGCCCCTCCCCCTCCCCAGACGGGGCGTACCTGGCTGTGGGCTCCCACGACAACTTGGTGTACGTGTACACGGTGGACCAGGGTGGCCGCAAGGTCAGCCGCCTGGGCAAGTGCTCGGTGAGTGGGCAGTGGTCCCCGGGCCCGCGCCAACCACCCTGGCCAGTGGGGTGTGAAATTAACCGTTTTTCTACCACAAGGGAGCAAGAGCTTGAGAACGCAGCTGATTTTTTTTTTCCTTGCCCTGACTATGTCAAGGCGTCTCAGTTGGCCCCCATCCTCATTCCTTATTGTGTTCTAAGCCGCCCCTTCTTTGTGTAGACCCCAACCCTCATCTTCCAAGCCCCGCTCCCATTTGTAGCCCCGCCCCCGCATCCTAAACCTATTCCTCCCATCCCAATAGCACCTCTGTGTAGCCTCTCCCCTCACATTTAAACCCTATCCGCTCCCGCCCCCACCCCCGTGGAGTTCTGCCCACTTGTCCTAAATTGCCATTGTCTTAAGAGCCCTTTTTTGTCAGCCCCGCCCATGGTAGTCTGGCCCCGCCCCTGCCCTCAGAAGACCTGTGTATCCTCCCTCTAGCCCAATGTGTTCTCGCTGTGTATTTTGCCTCCTAATCCAGATGTAATCCGTCCCCTTTCCCTGGCTCTGCCCTCTCCTATGCTCTAAGTGACCCTTGCGTCCCCTGCAGGGCCATTCCAGTTTTATCACCCACCTGGACTGGGCCCAGGACAGCAGCTGCTTTGTCACCAACTCGGGGGATTACGAGATTCTGTACTGTGAGTTCTCCGACACTCCCTGGATTCCTTTTTCCTGCCATCCCATTTGCGTGTGATTTGCGTACAGCTCCCCATTCCTAGAGCTTGTCTGAGCTGATCCGATTTGGAACCCAGCAATCTCTAGCTTATGGTTTCTTTCCCGGGGTGGCCCATTTCAGCCCGTTATTTCCCTTCCACTTTGACCAATGGCCAGCAGGTGTTTATGCAAATGTATCCAGCTCAGGTTTTGGCATAAAAGCGCCCTAAACCTAGCTGTCGGCTGGTCCAGAGAGACAGAACTAAGTTCAGGGACCTTCGACCCCTCTGTCTAGGACCTCAGTGCTGAGTTATCCGGGAAATAGATTGGCTAATGGTACTCCTTCAGGCTCTGAATATCTCTCCCGATTGTCTGCCCCAGGGGACGCCGCCACCTGTAAGCAGATCACCAGTGCAGACACCGTGAGAAACGTGGAGTGGGCCACCGCTACTTGTGTGTTGGGTTTTGGTGTGTTCGGTAAGTTCCGGAACGGGGAAGTTTCCACTGAGAGGACCGGAGCACTGAGACATAACCCTGCCTTGTGATTTTCATGGTCTTCCGTTGCCGGGCCTCCGGGCTGCGGAGCTCACTCCTTTACTGCGATGGTACTAGGCGAAGAGGAAGGGCAGGGGAAAGCGACCACTTGAAGTCCCTCAGAGCTTTAAGGAAATGATGCATGGCGGGCGCGGCCCACCTGACTCAGAGGGCTCCACTCTGAAGCTAGCTTCTTCGGCCACCTGCTCCAGCAGGTCCCCCAAGTCTAGGCCTGGGCGGTGCTAGGATATAGTGGTGACGTCCCATCTCTGTTGTTACGGAGCTCACAGTTCAATGAGGAAGGCAGCCTCACTCTCAACAGTGTGACCCACACAGGGACTAGCTGGGACAAGTGAAATGGCACTGGAAAAGGAGTGTTGGGACAAGTCTTTGAGGAGGGCCTCCTGGGAGGGAGAGCCATTTGAACTGGGACCTGGAGGGTCAGGCCACGCCCCCGGCCCCTCACTGGGGGATTCTAGGCAGGGGCTCTACCACTGAGCCACACCCCCAGCCCCTCACTGGGGGATTCTAGGCAGGGGCTCTACCACTGAGCCACGCCCCCAGCCCCTCACTGGGGGCTTCTAGGCAGGGGCTCTACCACTGAGCCACACCCCAGCTTTTTTCTTTCTTTCTTTCTTTTTATTTAACTTTTTGAGATAAGCCTCCAGGGGAGGTCTTGAACTTTTTTCTTCTGTTTCCACCATGCCCAGCTTCCGGACAGATTTTTATCACTTCTCTTGTCATGTCTATAGGGATCTGGCCCGAGGGGGCAGATGGCACAGACATCAACGCTGTGGCTCGCTCTCATGATGGGAAGTTGCTGGTTTCTGCTGATGACTTCGGCAAAGTGCACCTGTTCAGCTATCCCTGCTGTCAGCCGAGAGTGAGTCTCTCTGAAGGGTCTGAGGGTGTGGGGTTGGAGGCACTATTCATTCCTGTGTGGGGGTGTCTATTTTATTTTTTGGAAGAGGGTTTCAAGTAGCCCAGGCTTGCTTCAGTGTCCCTATATAGCCAAATATGACCTTGGATTCCCAATCCCCCTGTCTCTGCCTCCCTAGGACTGTTAATTTAATTTAATTTAATTAAAAGAGGAAGCAAGGGCTTTGTGAGCTCAAAGACAACCTGGAGTATACAGTTAAAAACCTGCAGCACCCCCCCCCCATGTAATTAAAGTCTATGAAGAGGAAAATGACAAAGGCCTCCAGGTGACATTTTCCATCTGACCTCCCCTCCCCCCCATTTCTCCCCCTTCTTATAGGCCCTCAGCCACAAATACGGTGGACACAGCAGCCATGTGACCAATGTGGCCTTCTTGTGGGATGACAGCATGGTCCTAACCACTGGGGGAAAAGACACGAGTGTGCTGCAGTGGCGGGTAGTCTGAAACAGGAGTGCGGGGGGCCAAGGGAGAGTGCTGCGGCGGGATTGAGGTCTATTTTTGGGAGATATCTATTGTGGAGTAGAGTAATATATACCCAGAGTATGTCTATAGCAGAGGGGGTTATGGGGGCGGGTGGGGGACCAGACAGACAGACGGAAGTCTCTGTTTATCTGGGTGGGAAGAATGGGCCACTATGCCTTGGGGGAGCCATTGGTGTTTGTTTGGGGGCATTGTTTTTTGTTTTTGTTTTTTAAGTTTACTCTTTTATATCATCCAGAAATACAGACTTATGCACTGAGCTGTCTGGAGTATGGTCTATGTATTTGGGGTGTGTGTGTGTGTGTGTGTGTGTGTGTGTGTGTGTGTGTGTGTCTGTGTGTTGTTGAGGCCACAGGTCAAAATCAAGTGTCTTCTGCAGCATACCACTGTATTTTTTTAAAAGGTTGTTAAGATAAATTATATATGTAGGCGTGTGTGGGTATGTAGGAATGTGTGCAATTGCCCTTTGGGGCCAGAAGATGGCGTTAGATCTCTTGGATTTGGGGTTACAGGCAGTCTTGAGCTGCCCAGTGTGTGTGTGAGTGCTGGGAATCAAACTGAGTCTTCTGTAAGACCCACAAGTACTCTTTTATTTTATTTTTTTAAGATGTATTTATTCATTATCATGTATACAGTGCTCTGCCTGCATGTACACCCGGAGGCCAGCAGAGGGCACCAGATCTCACTATAGATGGTTGTGAGCCACCATGTGGTTGCTGGGAATTGAACTCAGGACCTCTGGAAGAGCCGTCTTTCCAGCACTGGCTCAGAGCCACAGCCTCTCTTACTTAAACCTGGAGCAAGTTAGCCAGGTGATGGTGGCGCACGCCTTTAATCCCAGCACTCAGGGAGGCAGAGATAGGCGGACCGCTGTGAGTTCAAGGCCAGCCTGGTCTACAAAGAGAGTCTATAAGAGCCAAGGCTACACAGAGAAACCCTGTGTCTCAAAAAAAATTAAGCCGGAGAGGGCCTGTGAGGTGGCTCAGTATGTAAGCCTGGTGACCTCAGTTCTGCTCCCAGAACCCACAGAGAAAGAAGGATTCTGTAAGCAGCATTTATATGTGGAATGTGGGGGGGGGGGGGCATGTGTGCGTATGTTTGCATGTGGGTGTGCATGCATGTGCATATTATGTTGTCTGTGAGCATGTGTATATGCCTGTGTTGTCCTCTAACCTCCCCACAGCTCACGCACACACACACACGCACACACACACACATGCACACACACGCACATGCACACACACACGCACATGCACACACACACGCACATGCACACAAACATGCACACAGACATACACACATGCACACACCCCCATATGCACACAGAGACGCACAAACACATATGCACACACACACACATGTACACAGACATACACGCATGCACACCCCCACACATGCACACAGAGACACACAAACACACATGCACACACACGCACATGCACGCACGCATGGACACTAAGAGCAGTTGAGGAATACACAGAACTTCCAACCTGCTAGTCTGAGAGCACTGCCCTGCCAAAGCCTGGCCAGGAATGAAATGTTCCTCCCACTAGTAAGTGGAAGTAAGTAAGTAAATGAATTCTGTAAGCAGCATTTATATGTGGAGTGTGTGTGTGTGTGTGTGTGTGTGTGTGTGTGTGTGTGTGTGGGCATGTGTGCATATGTTTGCATGTGGGTGTGCATGCATGTGCATATTATGTTGAGTGTCTGTGAGCATGTGTATATGCCTGTGTACATGTTTGCACAAGTACAAACGTGTATGTATACATGCGTGTATATGGGTGGGTGTATGCACACGTGTGTGTGGTTGCATGTGTGCACATATATGTGTATCTGTGCATGTGTGTGCGCATGAGTGTATGTGTGTGTGTGTACATGGTTTGGGGTACACTGATAACCAAGACAACCTCAACACTACCTCATGGGAAGGGACGTGCTGACTCTGTGTGGCTGGAGAAAGACCAAGGTGGCATCGTAGGAGTCCCTGGAAGGGGCAGCAGACAGACCTTCACAAGGCACAAGGGCAAAGAAGGAACTGCCCCAAGTGGGGGCTGTAACATGTGTTGTCGTCTTCTAATAAGGCCTTTTTGGGGCTGGAGAGATGGCTCAGTGGTTAAAAGCACTGTTTGCTCTTCCAAAGGTCATGAGTTCAATTCCCAGCAACCACATGGTGGCTCACAACCATCTATAATGTGATCTGATGCCCTCTTCTGGTGTGCAGGTGTATGTGCAGCCAGAGCAATGTATACATAATAAATAAATAAATCTTTTTTTAAAAAGCCTTCTTGGGGTTCCAGCCACCTGCTGGTCCCTGTCACAGGCCATGTCACCATTGTCACCATTGGGTATCTCTACTGGGGACAGATCTGTGTCTCTTTCACTGACTTTAATGGTCACTTCCATACTGTCTCCTAGGCCAGTTCCAGTTCCGGTATGGAAGCAGGAGTGTGGGTGCCGTTCACTGAATGGCGATTAGAGTTAGTTTGAATAGTTGAAGGTGTTATGGCCAAAGACTGTTGAGTTCAGACTCCTCAAAGGAGCTGGGCGTGGTGGCGCACACCTTTAATTCCAGCACTCGGGAGGCAGAGGCAGGTGGATAGCTGTGAGTTTGAGGCCAGCCTAGTCTCAAAAAACGAACCAAGCAACCAAACAGCAAACTCCTCAAAAAGCCTTGGAAATGGCTTAGAGTGTACCGTGCTTGCTTGGGGGGGTGGCGGGGGCGCGTGTGCAGGGGGGCGTGGCCATCCCCAGCTCTGCAACTGCCATTTTGGGGAGTGACTTGTGTTTTCTTTCAAAAGGATTGTCTCAACTGGACTTTTAAATCTGCTTGCCCCCCAACCCCCACCCCCAGTAGCCAGGCACTCCCTACCTGCTGTGGCACACAACTCTGTCCTAGCTGCAAGTGACCTCAGAAGAGAACAGGAGACGGGGGTGGGGGGGTGGGGGGGGTGGGGAACACTGTATTTATGCATGGATGACCATCAACCCTGCTGGGTTAACTTTGCAGGGTGGGGTGACCCCTCACTAGGGCTCTCTAGGGAAGCCCCCAAAACCTCACCGATTCCCCATGTGAACTTTGGTGGAATGTGTCGTGGGACCTCAGGAGGAGGGGGATATGACTTGCCTGTGACTCCTCCCAGGAAGGAATTTTGGCAACACCATGCAAGTCTGAGGTTCCCCAAGGTCAGATCCCCAACACCCATGTGAAGAGCCAGGTGCTATGTGCAATCCCAGTGCGCCTGAGGGTGGACCTGAGCCTGCTGCTTCCACTGTCTAAGTTCTGGGGTCACAAGTGTGAGCCACCATCCCAACATAGCCTCAAGTTTTTTGTTTTGTTTGCCTTTTTTTGAGAGAAGGTCTCCCTTCATCGTCCTGGCTGGCCCAGAGCTCACTATGTAGAACAGGCTGGCCTTGAATTCGGAGATCCTTCTGCCCCTACCTCCTGGGTGCTGGGATTAAATGTGTGTGCTACCAGTTGGGCATGACGGTGCATGCCTGTAATCGCAGCATTGAGGGAGGCAGAGGCAGGTGGATCAATGTGAGTTCAAGGCCAGCTTGGTCTACAAAGTGAGTCCAGGACAGCCAAGGCTACACAGAGAAACCCTGTCTCAAAAAAACAAAAACAACAACAACAACAAAAACCAATAATAAAACAAAACAAAACAAAAAAACCTCAAAGTGTTAGAGAAACCCTACTAAGAAAAACCAACCAAACCATGTGTGCCACCACCACCCAGCTTCTAAGTTGTTGTTTGTTAGTTTGTTTTCGTACAGAGTGTGTATGTGTGAGGTTCAAGACAGGGTCTCTCTGTGTAGCCTTGGCTGTCCCAGACTCACTCTGTAGACCAGGCTGGCTTCCAACTCAGCAATTGGCCTGCCTCTGCCTCTCAAGTGCTGGGACTAAAGGCGTGTGCCACCGTGCCTGGCTCAAGCTTCTAAGTGTTGGGTTTTTAAAAAAAGATTTATTTATTATTTACAGTGCTCTGCATGTACACCTGCAGGCCAAGAGGGCATCAGATCACATAATAGATGGTTTTGTGGTTGCTGGGAATTGAACTCAGTACCTCTGAAAGAGCAGTCAGTGCTCTTAGCATCTGAGCCGCCTCTCCAGGCCAGCTTCTAAGTTTTTTTAAAAAATATTTATTTTATTTATTGCGTATGAGTGCTTTATCTGCAGAAGAGGGTGTTAGATCACATTATAGATGGCTGTGAGCCACCATGTGGTTGCTGGGAATTGAACTCAGGACCTCTGGAAGAGCAGGCAGCGCTCTTAACCACTGAGCCATCTCTCCAGCCCCAGCTCCTAAGTTTTTAAAGGCCTATTTTCTGACGTTCTTGGGTCAAGCCTTCTTTCCTTCCCCCACAACCCCCACCACCATCCCAAGGGCTCCCACATTCTAATCTGAGAAGCTGACTGGGATAGAAACAAGAGCTTTTCCTTCGTGGCTCTTCATGCTCCTTCGCCCCCTTGTGGTCATGTTTGGACCTGCATGGAAAAATATCCCTTGAAAAGCCAGTTGGAAAATTGCTAGTGATTCTCCATGCGTTGTCTTAGAGTCGCTTTTGACCTTTGTCTCCCCCGCCCCCCCCCCCCCGAGCTGGGTCGTGAGAAACTGCCTTGTGAATGCCCTCCACCCAGTCTGAGAGTAGGGGGAGAGTTTCCATTCAGCAGGCCGCATTTGTAGCCTTGGGTGACGATGGCCTCTTGGCCTCAGGTGCTCTCCAGCCTCTCTGTCCCTCTAAATACTCCCAGCCACGCTCAGAAAGGAGCTTCCTTTTCGCTTGCCACGAGTCGGGCTGAGTTGCGGCAAACTTAGGGTTCGCCAGAAGAGGGGGAACCCTTATCCCCGCCACTGGATGCTCCCGAATTGCTTTTCAGAAGCGGGCTGTGGTAGCTCACACTTGTAATCCAAGCACTCTGGAGTGGAGGCAGGAGGATGAAGGAATTTGAGCTCTGTTGAAGTTCAAGGTCCTCCTTCCTGGGCTGTGTGAAACAGTGTCTCATCTTTTGGGGGTTTGGATAAGGTTACCATGACACTTGCCTTGGACCTGTCCTTTTAAGTCTCTGGTGTTGTGGTTCCATGGTTAACCATCTCATTCCCTGTGCCCATCAAGTTCCCTGAAAGACTGGACCGGTCCGGCCCGGGGAGGAGGAGGTCAGGGGAGGTCACCCATCCGAGGCCAAAGCCACACAGTGGTAATTACTATACCCCCCCCCTTTTATTTTAAGTTCTTTGATGTGTACAAAGGTGTAGAATGGGTGAAAACTATTCTGTGGTGATAAAAGCGAGAGCGTGGTACTGAGGAGATGGCTTTCAGTAGAGTGCTTGTGGGTGTGAGGCCGGAGAGAAGGCTCAGAGATTGAGCACTGGCTGCTCATCCAGAGGTCCCGAGTACAAATCCCAGCGACCACCTGGTAAGGAAATCTCAAGGGAATCGCCTCTTCTGGTATGCATGAAAACAGAGCACTCGCCTGAGTGGTGGCTCACACCTTTAATCCCAGCACTCAGGAGGCAGAAGCAGGAGGATGGCTGTGAGTTCAAGGCCAGCCTGGTCTACAAAGCGAGTCCAGGACAGCCAAGGCTACACAGAGAGACCCTGGCTACAAAAACAAAAACAAAACAACAACAACAACAAAACTCCCAAAAAGTAGAGCTCTCATGTACATAAAATAAATAGTTAAAAGAGAGAGCTGGCTGCTCTTCCAGGAGACCCAAGTTCTGTTCCCAGCACCTACATGGCAGCTCACAACTGTCTGTAACTCCAGTTCCATGGGATCTGATGTCCTCTTCTGGCAGCTACAGGTACTGCAGTTTCATAGTGCACAGACTTATACATGAGGCCAAAACACCCATAAATATTCTTTAAAAGTGTGGCATATTGGGATAGATAGATGGCTCAGAGGTTAAGAGCACTGACTGCTCTTCCAGAGGTCCTGAGTTCAATTCCCAGCAACCATATGGTAGCTCCCAACCACCTGTAATGAGATCTGGTGCCCTCTTCTGGAGTACAGGCCTACATGCAGTCAAAACACTGTACACATAATAAATAAATAAATCTTTTTTTTTTTAAAAGTGTGGCATATTGTAGCTGTTGAAATGACTTGGTGGGTAAAGCCATTTGCTGTCGAGCCTGAGTTTGATCTCTTGAACCCAGTGAAAGTGAAAATAAAGAACCAATTCCATAAAGTTGTCTTTTGACCTCCGCATGTGCACCGAGACACTCACCCCAACTCCCAACGGGTCCTTACGCACAATAGTGATAAGTAAACAAGGATTTTAATTAGGCATGTCTTTAATCCTAGCACTTGGGAGGCAGAGGCGGGAGAAATCTAAGTTTGAGGACAGCCAAGGCTACACAGAGAAGCCCTAGCTGAAGGAAAAAGTCCAAGATGACTCCTGAGGAACTGCCTAAAATGGCTTCCATGGGCACATATATCCTCACAGACACATGTATGGTGGCACACATCCTTGATCTAAGTACTGTGAAGGCAGAATAAAGTGATCTCTGAATCCCAGGACAGCCAGGGTTACACAGTAGAATTGTCTCTCAAACTACAACACACAAACTTAACACTGAGTGGTATATTCAGTAACAGAACACCTGCCTAGAATCCCCCAGTGAGGGGCTGTGGGCGTGGCTCAGTGGTAGAGCCCCTGCCTAGAATCCCCCAGTGAGGGGCTGGGGGTGTGGCTCAGTGGTAGAGCCCCTGCCTAGAATCCCCCAGTGAGGGGCTGGGGGCGTGGCTCAGTGACAGAGCTCTTGCCCAGTATGTGTAGCTCATTGGTCCATTGGTTCCATCTTCCTCAGCACTCAAGATAAAAATATCTATGTAAATCAGAATTTGTAAATCATTACTGCTGTTGTTTTTGGCCGTCTGAATGCTCGGTGGATCAGAAGTCCCCGCGTCTACAATGAACTGTCAGCACTAATTTGTGCAGGAAATGAAAGCCGTGATTTTTTTTTTTTAAGGGAGGGGGCAATGCAGCTGTTTGCAGCCCTTGCACAATTCCTGAAAACAACGGGGAGTTCACTTCTATCACTTCTAGGAAACGGGTACATACAACAGTAATCAACCCCAACACAAGAATGGCTTCCTCCTACCAGAGAGGCCGATAACCTAGGATAACCGGGAAAAGACTGAAAAGTACAGTCGTTGCAAACTGAGGGGGTCTTTGGAAACAACACGCTTCTAGAAAGGCAGGCTGGGATGTACAGGACAGCCCAGAAGAGGGTATCAGGTTACATTATAGATGGTTGTGAGCCACCATGTGGTTGCTGGGAATTGAACTCAGGACCTTTGGAAGAGCAGGCGGTGCTCTTAACCACTGAGCCATCTCTCCAGCCCGGAAACATTTTTTAAAAGGTAGAACCTCAGTGGTTAGCCCACTGTGGCTTCAAACTCCCAGCAATCCTCCAGCCCCAGCCTCCTAAGCGCTGGGAGATTACAGGTGCACACCACTAACCCAGAATGACACCTCTTTACAAATTCGATGGTAGTGACGTCATGAGAAAAGGACCTTGCCTGACCCCTCTGACTCGGGAGCAAACAGAGGCAAGACCTGACTCTCAAGGTTCCTTACCTTTGGATCTTGATACCGGCATTTAGATTTTTATATTTATTTTATTTATTTATTGGTTTTTGGAGACAGTTTCGCTGTGTAGCCTTGGCTGTCGTCCTAGACTCACTTTGTAGTCCAGACTGGCCTCGAACTCACAGCGATCCGCCTGCCTCTGCCTCCCGAGTTCTGGGATTAAAGGCGTGCGCCACCACGCCCGGCAGAATTTTTAGTTTTACGCTTATTTATCGATGGGGGTGTGTGGCGCCCGGACAGTGTGGAGGTCAGAAGACAACTTCCGTCGGGTGTGCCCTGGGGTCTGAGTTCAGAATTAGTAGCAAGCAATCACCTCTGTCTGCTGAGACAGTTTACTGACCCCTTAACAGACACCCCCCCCTTTGTTCTCGGTCCCTTAGGGGGACAAGGAGAAGGTTATTTAACTGAGCCCTGCAGGGAGGGGCGCTCTTCAAAGAAGGAGGGTAGGGAAGGGGTTAACGGGATGCTTCTCTGAAGCAGCAGGTGAGGTCTCCAGGTTTGAGTTCCTTGGGGCTGGGCTGGGGGGGGAGCTCGGTGGGGTGCAGGGGAACGGCAGAGGAGGGGTTAACGGGGGGCCGGGCCTGGCCTGGCTGGGGCGGGGCCTGGGCTCAGACTCCAGCCGCGGGCCAGGGGTTGTCGCTGCTCTTCTGCCCCGCGGGGGCGCCCGCCGGGTCCCGCGCTACGCAGAGCAGAGAGTCAAGTCGCAGACGCCGGTCGCCTAGCTCAGCCTCCGCGCAGGTGGGTTGCTGCCCCTCGGTTCCCATTCTCCCCTTTAGCAGGTCCAAGACCTTTGGGTGACCGCTCCGCTGCCTCAGTCTCCCCGCACTTGGCTCCGGAGAGCCTATCCTTTCTGCATCTCCCTCCCGATCCCGTGGTCTCTAAAGATCCCCTGCTTCTCTGGCTCTCCTTCTTCTTCTTCTTCTTCTTCTTCTTCTTCTTCTTCTTCTTCTTCTTTTCTTCTTCTTCTTCTTCTCTTCTTCTTCTTCTTCTTCTTCTTCTTCTTCTTCTTCTTCTTCTTCTCTCTCTCTCTCTCTCTCTCTCTCTCTCTCTCTCTCTCTCTCACACACACACACACACACACACACACACACACACACACACACACACACGCGCGCGCGCACACACGATATCATCCCATACGGTAAACTAAGCTTTGAACTCACTCTCTTGCCCACGTTGGCCTCAAACTCACCGTAATCCCCCTGCCTCAGCTTCCTAAAGTAGCCTGGGGTTATAAGTATGTGTAACTACGCAGGACTGTCCACCCTCTGGCGTTTTGTAGATACCCCTGGCTACAGCTCAGGTGTTCCTTGTACTGGCCATCCTCCTGCCTCAGCCCTCTAAATGTTGCGGTTATAGGTGCTCTTCAGCAACAAACCAAGCGGGCTCTATTTCTTTATTTCTTAGGGTCTCTACGACTGCTCCTGTCTGCCTCTGGGTCCTTTCTACTTTAGCCCTGGCCTCCATTCCTCTGTTTATATGAGACCCCTTCCTTCTCTTTGGATGTCCCGACTCTATCTATCTCAGTGTCTCTAGGAGTCTTCCCCCACCCTTCCCCCCCCCCACCCCGCTGTTTGGTTCTTTTGCTCTCTGGCCCTTGCTCACTCTGTGCTGCCTTTAGCCCGCCCCCATCGTCTCTCCCTAAGTTCTGAGACATCCTAGAACACTTCTCTTCAGGTTGGGGGGAAGCTTAGGATTGAAGTGGGGGGACAGTGGGATTGCAATCCAGGGTAGATGGTCTCCGAGTGACACTATGACCCCAGTACCCACTTTGCAGTCACCCCATGGCTTCTGAGGTCACACCTACCCCACCCTCCTGTTTCAGGAATTCCTGGCTGGGGGGGGTGGACTTCCTCCCCCCCACTTCCTCCCTTCCAGGATTTGGCTGGGCCTCTGTTAACTCCTTCTTGCTTCACCTCACTCCCCTTCCCTGCAACTGAACTGAACTCGGGGAGGGGGGTCTGGGGAGGTTACTCCGACCCTCAACCAGGCTAAGGTAACACTCCAGAATTCCCAAAGCCTTTGGTGTGTGTGTGTGTGTGTGTGTGTGTGTGTGTGTGTGTGTGTGTGTGTCCCAAGTTCAATGTGCATTGGTGGTACTGGTGTGAAAGATGGGGTACACCACAGCACCTCTCCTAGAGCCTTCAACCAACTACGCTCCCCCCTTCACCCCAAAATCTACCTAAGGGCTTCCCACCACCTCTGTCTCTGAGGTTGAACTTGATCAACTTCAGGTCTGGGATCCTCCGAGGAATGGATACCAGAGAAGGGTGGGGGAAGGGCTCCCAAACTCAGACCATCCAGGAGCCCATAGCCTCCCATGGCGGCACCTGACTGCTGTCCTGGCATTTGGAAGATATGGGAGGATTAAGAGTTTCATGTCAGCCGGGCCTGGTGGCGCACGCCTTTGATCCCAGCAGAGGCAGGCAGATCACGGTGAATTCAAGGCCAGTCTGGTTTACAAAGCCAGTTCAGGATAGCCAACTCTACACAGAGAAACCCTGTCTCAAAAAAAAAAAACAATAAGTTTTGGGCCAGCCTGGGCTACATGACACCCTGAGGTGGGAGAATCTTAGTCTGAGTGAGGCCAGCCTGGGCCAAAGAATGAGACCCTGACTTCCAGTCTTTGAATACCAGGACCCAGGATGCTGAGGCCCTCCAAGACAAGCACAGGGAACCAAAGGCCCCTTTT
Source organism: Acomys russatus (assembly GCF_903995435.1). Lineage (NCBI taxonomy): Eukaryota > Metazoa > Chordata > Mammalia > Rodentia > Muridae > Acomys > Acomys russatus. Next base: position 13,687,554 of record NC_067155.1, read on the forward strand.
GATGCCCCAACCCTTCAATCCACACAGATCGTGATGGGATATGGTATTCCCGGCTCGTGCAGCACAAAGGACCTGCAGGGACCACGTAGTCCGTGTGCCCCTTGCATTTTACAAGTGGGGAAACTGAGGCTCTCGAGCTGAAGTGAGTGAGTGAGTGCCAGCCTCAGAGGTTGGGACTCTCTGGTCCAACGGCAGCCTTGACCATATCTGGAGACCTAAATTCTTCCTCTACCACTTAGTCGGATTAATTCCGGCAATGAGGTTCACTTAGTGAGTAGGGAGGAATGCCAGAGACTTGGGTATGAGTGGCCGGAGGCCAGAGGGAAGGGTTTGTGGAGCGGAGCAGCAAAGATATTGCTGAGGACTTGGTGGTGGAGAGGGAAAAAGACCAGAGGTGGCCTGGGCTGGGAGGTGGTGGTGAGGGGTGTTGAGGGGGAGAAATTTCAGAGGGAGGGAGGCGAGCCAAGCAAATTAACTCCACCCCTGTCTCCTGACCCTCCCCTCGAAGCCCCACTGTTCCCTCGGGACAGGGCCTATAATTTGGTTTGTGTCTAGACAAATAATAACTCAGCTGGTGTGAACAGGGAGGGATGAGGCCAGACCGCTGAGCAAAGGGGTCAGAAGCAGCCTAGGTTCCTAGGGTCCCTTCCCGAGGTGGAGAGAGTATCATTTTTGGGGGGGCCAGGTGAAAATGATCATCTGTCCTGACACATTTCCCTCCTCCCCCCGACTCTATAAACTTTAAGTATCTTAGGATGCTGCCCAATCTGAGAATTCATGATTTGGGGTGTTTCTTTTTTGTCTTAAGTCAAAGCAGAAATGGGGGAGAGGGGGAAGAGGAAGTTGGGTTCACCTATTTACAACGCGCGTTCCCATTTCTGCAAAGAGCGAAAAGGGAAACGCGTATTCATTTGCTGGGAAAAGATAAAAATCACCGAGGGGTTTAATAATAGATTATGAAAGTCATAGCGTGTGTTTTATTTTCTTTCTTTCTTTCTTTCTTTTTTCTTTTCTTTCTTTCTTTTTTTTTTTTAAATCATAGAGGGTTCTAACAATAGAACTTCAGAATCTTGGGCTGGGAGACGCCTGGAATACTGGAAACTGACAAGGGTGCGTGCTGGCAAAGGCGAGGATAATAATAACAGAAAGGAAAGAATCAAGGGTCTAGAATGTTAGAACATTCGGCCACAAGCCGGGCCAGCCATAGAACCCGGGGACGGGAGAGCTGCTGAGGCTGGGATGTCAGCGGGGCAGCAGTAAGAATTCCACAGTCCTGCTGGGTGGTGTGGGCGTAGCGGCCAGCGTGGGCGTGGGACAAAGACTCTCCTTAATAGAAACAGGGAAACTGAGGCCCAGCCAGGACATGAAGGTGGCCTGATTGCACACACACACACACACACACACACCCCACCCCACACCGTTTCCTCTTGCTGCCAAGGCACCAGGTGGGCAGCGAGACACACTGATCACATTTCAGCCCTAATGAGCAGACGGGGAGCTGGCCAGTCCCCTGGGGGCTTGAGAAATGGGGGAGACTTGGAGCCTGTGGTGGAGGGAAAGAGGGGAGCCAGCCTAGTGGCTTCAGAAACAAGGGTGGTGAGTGGGCTAAGGGTTGATAAAGATGGGAGGGGGCCTCCTATCACTTCTTTTTCTTGGCTTTTCAACTCCAGGCTTTGCCTCCTGCTGATGGGGGAGGGTCCTGTGGGAGCAGGAATTTGTTTCTGGCTTTAGCAGTTGAGGCCCTGCAGGAGCTTGGGGTCCAAGCTCGCCTTTCCTAACCCCCACAAATATTGTGCCACACTTGAACTTATCTTTCCTGCAGGAACATGAGTTGAAGGGTGTGTGTGTGTGTGTGTAAAATTTGGGCATGTATGCACCTCCCCAAAGTCTCACTAAAGGTTAAGATAACATTGACTCCACCTAGGGCTGAGCAAAGGGTGGAGGGACACTCTAGCCTCCACTGTGGGTCAGTGTGTGTGTGTGTGTGTGTGTGTGTGTGTGTGTGTGTGTTGCACACGTGTGCCCACAGGTGTACAGGCACGTGTTAATTCACAGGCCAAAGGAGAGCATCAATGCCTTCTCTCACACCCCTCTTAGTTTTTGAGATCTGAACCAGAGCTCACTGTTGCAACCAGAAAGCCAGGCCAGCCAGCTCCTGGGGCCTACCTATCCACTACTGTGGATTTGAACTTAGGTCCTTGTAGTGAACTCCAGCAGTCAGGGTCACTTTTTTTTCTGTTTTTTTTTTTTTTTTTTTTTTTTTTTTTGTAGACCAGGCTGGCCTCGAACTCACAGCGAAAAGCCTGCCTCTGCCTCCCGAGTGCTGGGAGTAAAGGCGTGTGCCACCACGCCCAGCTTTTTTTTTTAAAGATTTATTTTTTATTTATACAGTATTCTGCCCACATGTGCACCACACTAGAAGGCACCAGATCTCATTACAGGTGGTTGTAAGCCACCATGTGGTCGCTGGAAATTGAACTTGGGACCTTCAGAAGAACAGATGGTACTCTTAACCTCTGAGCCATCTCTCCAGCCTGGTTTTTTTGTTTTTTTGAGACAGGGTTTCTCTGTGTAGCCTTGGCTGTCCTGGACTCGCCTTATACACCAGGCTGGCCTCGAACTCACAGTGATTCACCTGCCTCTGCCTCGAGGGTCACTTAAAAAAAAAAAAAAAGTCCCAATTAACAGAGTATGGAAGCACAGGCTTTAGTCCCAGCACTCAAGAGACAGAGGCAGGCAGATCTCTTGTAGTTCAAGGCCAGTCTGGTTTACAGATCGAGTTCCAGGACAGCCAGGGCTACACAGAGAAACCCTATTTCAAAGAAAAAAAAAAAAAAAAAAACCCAAAACCAACGAAACAAGAAAAAAATGCCCAGTTTTTAACAGATTTTCAGAGGAGTCTGATGCCCCTAGAAAGACATAAGTAGAGGAATGAGAGGAGAGAAACCCTCGGATGGTGAAGAACAGCTTTCCACTGTGGACCTCAGTTTCCCCGCACAGGATGGAATTAGCCAGCTCCCTGTGCCCAACTCACCACGTGAACCTGTATCACGGAATTCTAAGAATCAGAGAGGTTCTATGATGATTGGAGGGGGGTGGTGTCCTGGTGGCCAGATGTCAGGCAGGAAAGAAAGGTCTGTCAGTCTGCCCGTCAGCCGGCCTGTCTGTCTGTCTGTCTGTCTGTGCCTCCGTGCCTCATGCCTAGCACCCCCTATGAGTCAGGTAGGCTGAGGACAGGGTGGATGTCAGACTCTGTTCCCTGGGAGGAAATTGGCAATGGTGAGTTCATTTCCGTCGGCTGCCAAGAATGTCTTTGCTGCCTGTGTACCCGTTCCAGTCTCAGCAGGGACCTGGGGCCATGGAAGGGGGGTCGGGGTGGGGGGGGGGATGGGGGTTCGGTTCTCCCGGAAGGGTTTTTATGTGGATGCTGAGGCTCTGAACGCAGGTGCTCACCTTGCAGAGCAGAGGTCACGTCCTCAGCCAGTTACTTACTTTCTCTTTGCATTTTGAAACAGGGCCTGGTTTATCCTAAGCTGGCCTGTTAGAAAGAATTAGGGGCAAAAAAAAAAAAAAAAAAAAAAAAAAAGAATTAGAGGCCTGGACCAGCAGAACTGATTTATAAAGTGCTGGGGATGCAACCCAGGCCTTCACGCAAGCTAGGTGAATTCTCCATCAGACGAGGTGTGTGCCTCAGACCTCATTCTGCCCCTCTGTTTGTTTCTTTCTTTTTTTTCCAAGACAAGGTTTCTCTGTGTAGCCTTGGCTGTCCTAGACTTGCTTTTTAGACCAGGCTGGCCTAGAACTCACAGAGATCCGCCTGCCTCTGCCTCCCGAGTGCTGGGATTAAAGGCGTGCGCCACCACCGTACTTCTGTTTCTTTTTTATGGTAATGAGGATTGAACTCAGGACCTCACACCTGCCAGAGAAGCACTCTCCTGTGCAGGTAACCACGCCCGGCTGTGGGGAGGTTTTGATTGATGGTAGGCTGGGCTCGCTCCCATTGGTCTACCCAGGAACAAGTCCCTCCCACTCCATCTCCAAGGGACCCATAAGTCAGCAGTTCTGAGGGTGGTCAGCAGGTGTCTAAGGACCTCCCCGCCCCCAGCAGGCGCTGGCCTTGCGGGGCGGGGGTCAGTACAGTGGCCTGACCTTTCCTAGTCAATCAGGAAGCAGATGGGTCCTGCCCGTTAATCTCTTCCCAGCAGGCAGCCTCTTCCCGCTGGGCGCCCCGGGGGTCCAATCTAGGAAGAGAAGGACAGCCATGGATGAGACAAGGGCTGGCCGGGGGGTTGGGCCCTCTCCCAGCCTCTAGGCTTCTGTAGCCAGCCACTTACTGAGCACCTAGTGTACGCAAGGACTGTCATTCATCTGGGGAATAGAACAATCCACAGGACACTAAAGATCTCTGTCCCCCAAGAAGTTCTAGACAGGCAGAAGCCTGGGCAGAGGCCTGGGAAGGATTGAAGAAGGGATTTAGGCAGAGGAGCTGAAGACGGCATAGGCCAGCCAGGCAGAGCGTGCGAAGGTATTGGCACTGGAGGAAGCTCTGGCTTGGAGCCTGCTGAAGGGAGATGGAGTAGGCGAGGCAGCACAGGCCAGCTGGGAAGAGCCTAGATGCCTGTAACCAAACACCAGGAGTTTCCATTTTCTGTCAGATTTATTTGTTTTCTTGAAAATAGGGCAAATAGAACCTAGGACAGTGCACATACTGATCAAGTGCTCTACCACTGAGCCACACCCCCAGCCCCTCACTGGGGGATTCTAGGCAGGGGCTCTATCACTGAGCCACACCCCCAGCCTCTCACTGGGGGATTCTAGGCAGGGGCTCTACCACTGAGCCACGCCCCCAGCCCCTCACTGGGGGATTCTAGGCAGGGGCTGTACCGAGCCACAACCCAGCCTCTTGGAAGCCTTTGGAGGTTCATGAAGAAAAGAACAAGAGCTGATTCCCTTAGCAAAGTCTTCCTGGCTGCCCTGTAAAGTTAATCAAGGGAGGCTGAGTGACAGGACAATGCTGTCACAGGCTCCTGAGCAGTGAGGGCAGCATAGAACCAGTGAGGGGTTAGAGACACAGGCATGGGCTCAGGGTCCATCTGGAGATAAAGCAGGAATGGCTTTTCTTGGGAAGAAGAAAGATCCGGGTGTACGCTCATATTTCTTAACAAATGTATTTTATTACGAACTTATTAACCAAGCGTACGTCCCTTATAACCCGACTAAGATAAAAAACAGGAAAAGAGGATTAAAGAACACAATAACAAAACCATAAGGATATCAGTTCCGAGGAACGATTCTCCAGGCGTGATCAGCAGGATTTCTTCTGCTGGAACCTGGAGTAATCTGAACCTGGAACCTCAGCAGGAGCCCGGAGCCCCTAAGCCTTTCCTCGAGTGGTTCTCTCTAAGAGCGTCTGGAAGTGGAGCACTGAGCAGCCAAAACTCCAAGTCTCCAAAAGCCCCCTCTCTTGTTTCTGGCTCCCTTATATATCTCCTCCCAGAGTCTGTTCACAGATCTTTTCAGCTGGAAACAATCAAGCTCCCGCATGAGGTGTTTTGCCTTCCAGTGGATTAACATCACCTGTTCTCTCACAAGACCGTTCCCCACCCTACACTTGGGATCATAACAAAAACAGGTTTATCTCTCCTTCACTCGGGCTTCTGAAGACCCCCTGTGTGACCCCAGGCTCATCCCTTTCCCTCTCTAGACCTCAATTTCCTCATCTGTCTAGTTGACTTAACTCATCTTTTTTTGTTTGTTTTGTTTTTCAAGACAGGGTCTCTCTGTGTAGCCTTGGCTGTCCTGGACTCACTTTGTAGACCAGGCTGGCCTCGAACTCACAGTGATCCACCTGCCTCTGCCTCCTGAGTGCCGGGATTAAAGGTGTGCGCCACCATGCCCAGCTTAACCCATCTTTCTCTCTCTCTCCTAAATTACATACATTTACTATTTATTGATTTTGTGGGTGGGAGGAGGGTGTTATGTGTCATGGTACGCGTGGAGCACAACTTCTGGGCATCCGTTCTCTTTTTTCTCCATGTGAGTATTGACAGCTCAGGTTGTCAAGCTTGGCAGCAAGTGACTTTACTCACTGAAGCCATCTTACTGGCTCGCAAGCAGTGGTTTTCGAGCACGTCCTAGGAATTTTGCAGAGGTGGCTTCCTGGCTGCCGTTGTCTTTTCACTCAGACTACATGGCACATGATCCTTTCAGTGGCTTGCCTTAGATTTGAAAGTATGATCTTGTTTGTCTGTATGGCTTTCTTTAAGACAGGCTCTGTGTCGCCCTGGCTATCCTGGAACCCATTCTGTGACGAGGCTAGCCTCAAACTCAGAGCTTCACCTGCCTCTACCTCCGAGTTTGAAACGCTTTGAAGCTGGGCCCGATGGTGCATGCCTCCACTCTCATTACTCAGGTGACAGAAGCAAGGATGCTCACGAGTTTCAGGCTAGCCTGGGCTACATAGTAAGACCCAACCTCCAATAATCCAACAATCCAACAAGCCAACCAACATATGTGTGGAGGGCGTGGCTCACGTTGGTAGAGTGCCTGCCTTGAAGGCGGGAGGCCAGGCATAACAATCCCAGCTCTGTGTAAACTGGGTACAGTAGTGCACTCCTGTGACCCCAGCACCCAGAAGGAGTCGATGGGAGCATCGAGGTCATCCTCAATTACGTAGCAGGTTCAAGGCTAGGGTGGATTACATGAGACTGAGAGAGAAGGAGGTGGGTGATTGGTTCACATCCAAGAAAACTAAATGTGTACAGACCCTCTGACCACCAGCTGAGAGACTTGGTGCATGAATGGTCTCCGCTCTAAACTTGTAGATCTTCCCAGAAAAATAAAGGTCCAAGGTCCTTGGTGGGGACAGTGGCAGGGGAGAGAAGAGACTGTGAGGGCTGCGAGCACTGTGAGAGCTGGGTCCCCCTGGCTCTGTCCCATTGTCAGCCCCTTTTGTATCCACAGGACACTGGAAACCGCAGGGCAGGCTGGGAAAGGGGCTGAGGGCAGAGATTGCCCACCTTGGGCATCAGGACCTTGGACAGATCTGGGCCCTGCTCCTTCCCTCAGTTTGTCAGATCTCTGTGTCTGTCTGTGTGTGTGTGTGTGTGTGTGTGTGTGTGCATGCGTGTGCATCCCCGAGCATGTGTGTGTGTGAATGGGGGAGGGGGGCGGGAGAAGGGCAGTCAGAGGACAACCTGCGGAATTGGTTCTCTGCCATGGTGTGAATTCCTGGAATCAAACTCAGGTGGCAAGACTTGGCCGTAAGCTCCTTTCCCCACTGAGCCGTCTCCACACACCTCACCATCCACTGCTTATTTCCAAACGGGTTATCATGACTTCAAACCCACTGTGTAGTGGAGGATGGTTCTGAACTCCTGATTCTCCAGACTCCGTCCTTCTGACTTCTGGGATGGAGGTCACATGCCAACATGCTCCGCGTGTTAGGTCTTTGATTTGTATTTGCAAAGGCCTTCGATCCCATGCTCTTAGCCATCTGTTCCTTGGGGGTGGGACTTGAGCAGGCTTTGTTGGGGTGTCTTCCACAGGAATAATGGGAAGGTCTGAGGATGGCTAGCATGGATGTCCGTGCCTGTTTCACCAGTTTTCTCTCTCCACAGGCCTAGGGAGCTCAGCTCTCAATGCAGTCATGAACGGGACAACGTCACCTCCACCCCTCAGTGCCCACCAAGAACAACTCTGAGTCTTCTGGCGCTCTCTGCAGACTCCCCCTTCTACCCACAATCCTCCTGTGCTTCACCACTTACTCACCTTCCTGTTTCCTAGCATCCCTTTCCACAGTCCCCGGTCCTCAGGAGCCCTTCCTCTTTGTCCACTGCCCCGCCCCAAGACACCTCATTTTTCTACCCCCCCCCCATTGGTGACTTTACATAGTTCTCTATTTCCTGCTGGGGTGCTAGCGGATGCCAGCACTCCAAGTTGCGTCTTTCCTACTTTGGATCATTTTTCAATACTCTATTTCCTGAGCCTTCTAGAACGTTCCATCCCGTTGGTATTTCATTATGTCCATGTTTATTTCCTAAGACCTCAGTAAGCACCACACCTTTGCTGTCTTCATCTCCTCCATGAACACTGCCTTCACCCATTTTTTCTGGTGCCCCCCCATCTTTCTATTCAGACATTGAAGCTCATCCTCTCAAGTTCTCCTTTTGCTTAGCTGGCCACAAAGTAAACTGGGGCCTCAGTCCTCCTGAACTGTCTCCTATGATGCTCCCCTGAGCCTCCAAAAAAGGGGCTCAGGGGGGCCCCATGGCCTCCCGCCCCCCGTGGCCCTGTAGCCCCAGCGGGCCAGGGGAAGCACCTGGAAAGATCCAGCGCCCAGGATGGGCAACCGCACGTTGGAGGGTTGCCACGTGGACTCTCGAGTGGACCACCTCTTCCCACCATCCCTCTACATCTTTGTCATCGGGGTGGGGCTGCCCACCAACTGCCTGGCCCTCTGGGCGGCCTACCGCCAGGTGCGCCAGCGCAACGAGCTGGGCGTCTATCTGATGAATCTGAGCATCGCCGACCTGCTGTACATCTGCACCCTGCCGCTGTGGGTCGACTACTTCCTGCACCACGACAATTGGATCCACGGCCCGGGCTCCTGTAAGCTCTTCGGTTTCATCTTCTACAGCAATATCTACATCAGCATCGCCTTCCTGTGCTGCATCTCCGTGGACCGCTACCTAGCAGTGGCCCATCCGCTGCGCTTCGCGCGCCTGCGCCGGGTCAAGACAGCCGTGGCTGTGAGCTCCGTGGTCTGGGCCACCGAGCTGGGTGCTAACTCCGCACCGCTCTTCCACGACGAGCTCTTTCGAGATCGCTACAACCACACCTTCTGCTTTGAGAGGTTCCCCATGGAGAAATGGGTGGCCTGGATGAATCTGTACCGCGTCTTCGTGGGCTTCCTCTTCCCCTGGGCACTCATGCTGCTGTGCTACCGCGGCATCCTGCGGGCCGTGCAGAGCAGCGTGTCCACCGAGCGCCAGGAGAAAGTCAAGATCAAGCGTCTGGCCCTGAGCCTTATCGCCATTGTACTGGTGTGCTTTGCGCCCTACCACGCTCTCCTGCTGTCTCGCAGCGCCGTCCTCCTGGGCCGGCCCGGGGACTGTGGCTTCGAGGAGCGAGTCTTCTCCGCCTACCACAGCTCCCTGGCCTTCACCAGCCTCAACTGTGTGGCTGACCCCATTCTCTACTGCCTGGTCAACGAGGGAGCCCGCAGTGACGTCACCAAGGCCCTGCACAACCTCCTCCGCTTCCTGACCAGTGACAAGCCCCAGGAGATGGCCAACGCCTCGCTCACCCTGGAGACACCCTTGACCTCCAAGAGGAGCACCACGGGCAAGTCCTCCGGGGCTGTCTGGGCAGTGCCACCGACCACCCAGGGGGACCAGGTGCCCCTGAAGGTGCTGCTGCCGCCAGCACAGTGAGCCCCATGCTCAACTCTCATGGCTTCCCCCACGCCCTCGTGTATGCAAATGATGTAAATATGTCCTTGTGGATATTCCTAAGAATACAAGGGGGAAATGAGGTTTTTGTGTCTCTCGGCCATCATCTTCCACTGCGATCCCCAGTGATTCATTTTAACTGGCAGGGCCTTAAGGGGAATGACACAGCCAGGGATTTGTCATCACGGGCTCCCAGATGGGGAGTCAGCCATGGAGCGTGTAGGATGAGGTGATAATTAACTGCTTAATTTCTAAGAGATAAAGACAGAAAAGCCTGGTCTAATGGTACAAGCTTGTGATTCCAGCTGTTTGGGAGGCTGAGGAGTGAGGGTTTGAAAGTTCAAGACCTACTTGGGCCACAAAGTAAGACCCTGACTCAAAATACTAAGTGCAAGAAAGCCTAGGGATGTATCTAGCAGTAGCTCTCGAAAAGAGGGGGCGTGGCTCAGTGGTAGAGTCCATACCTAGAATCCCCCAGTGAGGGGCTGGGGGCGTGGCTCAGTGGTAGAGCCCCTGCCTAGCATCCCCCAGTGAGGGGCTGGGGGTGTGGCTCAGTGGTAGAGCCCCTGCCTAGAATACATGCTGGTAATAGTAATTTTCTCATTTGTATTTTGGAAGAAGAATGTGGCTATTTATCACAGTCTGCCTTTAAGCTCTCCATCCGCCTTCCTCAGCTTCCCAAGTGCTAAGCTTACAGGTGTGGACTGCTATGTCAAGCAGAGATTCTGAGATTCTACACAGATAGCATCCTCTCAGTCTGGGATGGTGCAGACGGGAAATGTCAGAAGCAGATGAGGGCCAATGTGGGCAGGCTTCCTGGAGGAGTAAGTAGGACTGGCTTAGGAAGGAAGCCCAGGACAAGAAGGGCATCCGTCCAGTCATTCACCTCAGAGGTGATGTCCAAAACCTTTTGTCAGAGAGGCTGGGATGAAGAAGTAAAAAGTAGTTACTGGGCATGGTGGCGCACGCCTTTAATCCCAGCATTCGGGAGGCAGAGGCAGGCGGATCGCTGTGAGTTCAAGGCCAGCTTGGTTTACAAAGTGAGTCCAGGACAGCCAAGGCTGTTCAGAGAAACTGTCTTGCAAAACCAAAAAAAGAAAAAAAAAAAGTAAACACAGCAAGACAACCTCCCACCCCACCCCCCTTTTGTTTTTTTGGCTCTTCAAGACAGGGTTTCTCCATATGGCCCAGGCTGTCTTTAAACTCACTCTGTAGACCACGCTGGCCTTGACCTCACAAGAGATCCACCTACCTCTGCCTCCCAAGTGCTGGGATTAAAGGCGTGCACCACCATCACCCATCAGCAACTTCCTTTCTAAATTTATTGCTTTATTATATCGTGGGATGGGGGCTCTGCGGCATCATTCCTGTGGAGGTGACAGGGCAGCTTGTGGGAGTTGGTTCTCTCCTTCCACCATGTGGGACCCAGGGGGGTCACACTCTGGTCCCCTTCTCGTCGGGATAAGTTGCCCAGGCTGGTTCTGAACTCTGCAGTCCACACAGGTCTTCAGCTCTTTCTTGAAGAGCTGGGATTACTGGCCTGCACCGCCAGGGCCAGACTGGTTGCTTCTGGTTTTGATTTACTGTTGTTTTTCTCACTGTGTAACCCTGGCTGACCTGGAACTGGCTTTGTAGAGCAGATTGACCTAGGACTCACAGAGACCTCTGCCTCCTGAATGCTGACGCTAAAGGCATGTGCCACCACGCCAGCGGGACCAGTTTTTAGGACTTATTTTGAAAGAAGACTTAGTGGACTAAAAGCAGGGCCTGAGGGACTGTGTAACATGAACCCCCTGGCCCATTCTGGGAAAAGGGTGCCCAAGGGGCCTGAGCGGAAAGGGCCTCTGGGAACCAGATCAGGCCATGGTCCAGGATGGCCACTGAAGAGGCTGGGGGGCAAAGGGTGGAAGGTCTTACGGTGAGTCACTGCTGGGGCCACCCTGGGCTCCCTGTTCCTCCCATATCTGTGTCTATTCCCACGCCCCAGGGTGGCCAGGGCTGCCTGACATAGCTAATGGTGTCCTTTCCTCTTTGTGGCTTAATGGGTCATCCAGATGCTGTGGTGGTTCCTTCACCAAGCAGGAGGGGGAAAGGAAGTGCCCAGCTCTGACTAGCAAGCCCCACCCCACCCCACCCCATGATGTAGAAAGATCCCTTACACACATATACACACACACACACACACACACACATCCTCATCCCAGGCCCCTGAGACTGGAAGATCCTTTACACACACACACACACACACACACACACACACACACACACACACACAGGTATCCTCATCCCGGGCCCGAGACTGGAAGATACTTCACACACACACACACACACACACACGTATCCTCATCCCAGACCTAAGACTGGAAGATCCTGTGTACACACACACACACACACACACACACACACACACACACACACTCACCCGAGAAGTCCCGTGGAACAGAACCCTTCTCAGAGAACGTCAGAGGAAGCCAGAGGAGGGGATACCAACACACTTAGTGAGGAAAAGGATTTCGTAGACAGGAAGTGGAGAGCGGAGAGTGGAGGGGCTTCAGAAAACACCAATTTGGGAAGGAGATGGGGCGACAGGCCTGTGGAAATTAAATAAGATATACATCCAAGGGGCTGGAGTGTAGCTGTGTGCAGTAAAGTGCTTGCCTAGCTTTTGGGGTTCGATGCCCACTACTAGAAAGAAGGAAGGGGAGAGCATGTGCGGCCCTGGCGTCTAAATTATGAAGAACATCCAGACTCTTGCAACACAGCTCTCCCAGGATCTGTTCTGAAACCGTGTGGTTGGGTGAGATCCATCATCTGCTTCGGGCGGGCAGCATCTTCCCATTTATATTTACTTAATTATGTGTATATGTGTGTTCCTGGGTGGAGGGGTGGGCGGGTGCACATGCGTGTAGTACCCACGGGCGACAGAAGAGGGAGCTGGAGTCCCTGGAGCTAGAATTACAAGTGTTTGGAGCCTTCTCATGTGCTGGTCCCTGGAAGAGCGGTGCATGCTCTTAACCACTGAGCCATCTCTCAGCCCCATCTCCCCAACTGAGGCTCCGCAGGTCGTCAGGGCAGAGAGGACACTAGCATTTCTTGAGTCCCAGCCCACGGCTGTGGTGGCCAAGGGGCCTGCCGGGGAGTCTAGGAATCGCAGGAAGGGTTAGGAGATGTCTAAGCTCACATGTCATTCTTCCTTTCTGGCCGTGTCCTTAGCTCTCAGAACAGCTTCTAGCACACAGCAGGCGTTCAATAATACATTCTGTTTTGTCTTGCTTTGTTGAGAAGGCAGAGGCTTGCTACACAGCCCAGTCTGTCCTCACACTTAGGGTGCCATCCTCTTCCACTGGCCTCGAGTCAGGTTGCCAAGCCTGACCTTGAACTCTTTATGGAGTCCAGGCTGACCTAGAACATTCCAGCCTCCTGCTTCAGCCTCCTGAGTGATGACAGTGGTATGACACGAGGTCCAGCTGTCCCCAATATAAATGAAGTGTAGGTCCCCTGGTGTGGGGAGTTGACCAAAGGCACTGACGGAGGGTCCCCTGGCCACGTGTCCCCAGTGTCTCCCTCCTGCTAGCCACCACCCCTCGGCTCCTTTGCCTTCTTGTCCCTTCTCGTCTCCAATTACCCACCCTCACGCCACCAGGCAGGAATTTCTCTTGACTCAGTCCTGACTTTGTTTAGACGATTTTGCTCCCTGCTGGGTAATGGAGGACAGTCTGGGACATGTCCTTAAAGTTCCTTCCTGAGCCAGCTCCCTGGGGACCCTTACCCTTCAGAGGAGGAAGTGGGGCTGCTTGAGAACCAGTGCTATTAGCCAATGCGCAGGCTGAGGACCTCTGTGTCGCTGTTCTTATGGGTCTCGGTCTTTCAGTTACTTGGGAAAAGGACGGGTTAGCTATAGCGCACATTAGGCTGGAATTAGAGAATATTACTACTACGGACATGGTAGAAAGGGCTTCTCTGGGCCTTGCACTATCCCAAGAACTCCACATGTGTCACTCCCTGTGCCTGCATAAGGAGGGAGGGACTCTTGCCTTATCAGCTTACTTGGCCTAGAATCCCCCAGTGAGGGGCTGGGAATCAGGGACAAGCCTCAGGAACACAGTTACACTATAAAGCCAGGCAGCAGTGGTGCACATTTTTAATCCCCACACTCAGGAGGCAGAGGCAGCCTGGTCTACAGAGAGAGTTAGTCCAGGACAGCCAAGGCTACACAGAGAAACCCTGTCACGAAAATCCAAAAACAAACAAACAAACGGAACTGGGATTAAAGGCATGCGCTACCGTGCCCGGCTGAGATCCGGCTTTTTTTTTTTTTTTTTTTTTTTTTAATAATTAGGAAAAACTAAAAATTAGAACTGATTTCCCGAGAGGTTGAGTCACTCCTCTCCTCCAACTTCAGAGAGTGAGTAAAGCGGTCAGGTCCGTGACTACACGCTGAGTCGGCTCACTCCCGGGTGAGCGCTCTAACCCGCGGAGGAAGGCGTACCCACCGCCGGGCGCCTCCTATGGGCAGGAGAAGCCGACTCAGTACGTGACATCACGCCAGAGCGCGCTGACGTCAGCGACGTCCTCTACGTCGGAACCCGGGCTCCGGCCACGCTCCCACGAGCAGCCGTTTAACGGCACCGCCCCCTGACGCCTCACTTCCGCCGTGCATTTGCATAGCGGACGGACGTCGACGCGGTGACGTCACGAGCGCCCCCTGCAGCCCATCGCCCGCCCCGCCACCCCCGCCGCGAGCGTGCAGGCGCGCGCGCTCGTACGTGGGCACGTAGGCAAGTCCCTCCCTTACGCAGGCACGCACGGCCCCGACTGAGGGCGGGAGGGGGGCGGGAGGTACGGCGAGCGCGTCCGCGGCGCCCCGCCCAGTCAAAGCAAGGTTGCGCGTGCCCGGGGCGAGCGCCAGGATGGTGGTGGGCGCGTTCCCCATGGCGAAGCTGTTCTACTTGGGCATCCGGCAGGTCAGCAAGCCGCTGGCCAACCGCATCAAGGAGGCCGCCCGCCGCAGCGAGTTCTTCAAGACCTACGTCTGCCTCCCGCCAGCCCAGCGTGAGTCTCGCCCCCCGCGGCCCCGCAGCCCTTCCATTCCCGACCCTTCACGGGGTCGCTCAGGAGGGAAATGGCTTCTGGATCTGACCAATCCCGGCGCGAACCGGCAAACGCCTGTAGCCAATGGGGGCGGCTTCTGCTAGAGGGGCGTGTCATCCGGCCAATAGCGGAGAAGGGCGAGCGGGAATGCCCAGCCAATAGGGAGGAGGGCTGGTGGCGGTTGACGACTACGCGAGCCAATAGGGTGAGGTGTGAGAGCCACTAGGGTGGGACTTAGGAGAAGCCCACTCAGGACGCACCCCCCGCCCAGCCATCCTAAGGAGACTTTACTCAGGAAATTCCACCGCGTCCCTCAGTTTCCCCTCCCGCCCTGTGCGTGCTTGCGTACCCGCCGCCTCTCCGCTGGGTTTAAGAGCACAAGGCTCGGGGCTTAGTTTTACACTGTGTCTGAGTTAGGGTCGTGATGGTGACCCGGCAAAGGGATGAGCCTAGAATGCATCTGTTTATTTATAAGTTTCCTCACACCCATTCGTTCAGTGGCGTCCTGTGTACTGATATGTCGTATGTGCGGTCCTGTTATCTCCGCGGTATCCAGGACTGTGGAGTCTGGAGTTGATAGCACCCATGTGCTATATATCTGAGCGTCTCAGACGCACCAAGTACGAGCAAGGTTGATCTGTCTGTGCGGATCAGAGACCAGGGGCAAGGCTTTGTAACTTGAATAGGAACCACACTGTTCTTCCATTACCCCGTGTCGTTTATATATGACGAGGGTCTGTTTTGTGCGAGGCCCGAGCTGACCCTGCTTACGAAGCAGCAGGGTCCACACCAGTACCAGTCTTGTCAACCCAAGCCCCCATGCCGTGACAATCTACACGGGATGGCGGAGCCCACTAGACGTGGCATGAAATACAGAGAGCACCCTCTGGCAGAGGGAGCATCCCAACAGAGACCTGAGGGGTGAGGAGACTCTCACCAGACTACTGAGGGGCAGAGTTGGCTCCAAGGGAGGAACATGTGTGGAGGCCAGATAGCTACGGGGAGTCTTGACTTTTCCCCCAATTCCTATGTGTTTGACAGTTCTTGGCCCCACCCCCTTTTTCATTTTAAAAAATTTATTATTTTTATTTATTTATTTATTTTTAGTTCTTTGGGACAGGGTTTCTCTGTGTAGCCTTGGCTGTCCTGGACTCACTTTGTAGACCAGGCTGGCCTCGAACTCACACGATCCACCTGCCTCTGCCTCCCCGAGTGCTGGGATTAAAGGTGTGCGCCACCACCACCCGGCTAGTTCTTGGTCCTTTTGATGTTTGGCGGAACTTCTGCCTGGGTCACAGACCTTACAATGGAGGTGTTGGATTTCGAAGCCAGGTGTGATTGTGTCCACTAACAACCCAGTATTTGGGAGGTTGAGGCAGTGGGAACAGGCGGTCAGGGCCAGCTTCAGATGCTTTAGTGAGTTCTGTCTGGGCTACATGAGACCCTGACTCAAAATCAAAACACAAACAACAAATGAACAAAAACAGCCGGGCAGTGGTGGTGCGTGACTTTAATCTCAACAGTTGGGAGGCAGAGGCAGGCAGATCTCTGAGTTCGAGGCTAGCCTGGTCTACAGAGTGAGTTCCAGGATAGCCAAGGCTACACAGAGAAACACTGTCTCAAAAAATCAAAACACACCACCACAACAACAACAATAAAACCCCAAAACAAACAAAAAGCAATAAAAGAAACTACTGGTCCCATAGGCTTGTAATCTCAGCATTCGGAAGGCAGAGGCAGGAGTCTCTCGGCCAGTGAGGCTCTATCTTCACTTAGAAAGTGAGTTCCAAGATCTTCAGGACACAACCCGGGGATGACTGCTTGAAGTTTACAGAAGAAAAAAGTAAGCCCTCATGGCAGGAACGATTTGCTTCGGTCACTCTCCACGGTCACAGGCCGTTCCAGTCACACTCCGTCAGGGTGGAGGCTTGTGCCAGAGCCCAGCTGTGGACTCTGGACTCCCAGGCCTGTTGAGCTTCCTGCTTTTCTTCCAAGCCCTGGGACTGCTCTTAGCTTTGTGTTTGACCCCACCCCTTAACCTGATGACTTTGGGGAGACCACTTACTCCCTCTGAGCCTCTCTTTCCGCTCTGCACAGGGGATGCTATGACACAGCAGCACTTAGTAGTTGCTTACGGTCCCCGGCTGCGTTCTTCAGCCCTCACTTAACGCGCTGAGTCCTCAGCAGTGGCGGCAGCGTTGCTCGTCCCACTGTGCTGCCTATGATGCCGCATTATTTATTGTGAGGAACGTGGCGATGTGTAGAGATCCAGGCCTGGGATTATCCATTCCGGGCGGGAAGCTAGGTCCTAAAATTGGGAGTCTAGCCAGGCATAGGGACACAAACTGTAATTCTGGCATTTGGGAGGCAGAGGCAGGAGGTCGAGGGCAGCCTGGACTACAGAGTGAGTTCCAGCCTGCCTGGGCTGTGACACAAGCCCCAGGTGTAAATCTATAGGCTTTATTGTGTGGTTTCAGTAACTTCATACACGTGTGTATTTTGTGGTCACCCATTAGCCTCTCTTGCTCCACTCCCACTGAGCCTCTCATCTTCCCAACTAGCCCTCTTGGTAATCTCATGACTTCTTCCCCCCCCCCCCCCCTTCAACAGGGGCTCACAGTGTAGCCCTGGCTAGTCTGGAACTCACTAGATAGACCATACTGAACTCAAACTCAGAGATCTCCCTGCCTCTGGAGTTCTGGCATTAGAGATGGCTCCTTGGCCGCATGGGTGGTGGCGCAGGCCTTTAATCCCAGCATAGAGGAGAGACAGGTGGGTCTCTGAGTTAGAGTCCAGCCTGGTTTACAGAGTGAGTCCAGAACAGCCGGGGCTACAAAGAGAAACCCTGCCTCAAATGAGCAAACAAAAGATGGTTCATTATTATGTTTTAAATCTGTTGAGTTGCTTGACTGGCTATATATGGGTGAGGGTTATATTTGCCTGCCCATTGGCCCCCATCACTGAGGATCTGTCTCCCTTCTCCCAGCAGCTGTTAATTGCAGCAGCTCCTCTAGGCAGGATGGGGCCTGATGAGCCCCTCCAGATCCCTATTTTAATAGATCTTGGGTAATCTCTGACTGGGGATGGATGCATTGAGGAGACAGCTTCAGCAGTCCAGTTTGGTACTTTTTTTTTTTTTTTTTAAGATTTATTTATTATGTAGACAGTGCTCTGCCTGCATGTGCACCTGAACGCCAGAAGAGGGCACCACATCACATTCTAGGTGGTTGTGAGCCACCATGTAGTTGCTGAGACTTGAACTTAGGATCTCTGGGAGAGCAGTCAGTGCTCTTAACCTCTGAGCCATCTCTCCAGCCCCCACTCCTCCACCCCCAGTTTGGTATCCTTTAATCTGCAGAATGACTTGGCACTACAAAAGTTTTCTTGCCAATCCTGTAATGCCAGCCACTCAGGAGGCTGAGGCCGGAGAACTGAAAGTTCCAGATCAGCCTGCATTCACAACCAGAATATCTTTTGAGAGTCTGTCTCAAAGTACTGAGTGAAAAAGGAGAAAGAAATAAGTAGCTAGAGATGTATCACAGTGGCAGAGCGCTTTCTAGTCCAGGGGTGGAACCAGGCATGGCTACCACTTGAAACATCAGCACTTGGAAGGCTGAGGCAAGAGGATCAAGAGTTCAAGGTCACCTGTAACTAAATAGCTAGTTTGAGGCCAGCCTGGGCTACTGGAGGTCTGGGGGCTGTGCTCTCCACCATCACCTCTGCCCACCCTTTTTTTGTTGTTGTTTTGTTTTTTGAGACAGGGTCTCTCTGTGTAGCCTTGGCACTCCTGGCCTCACTTTGTAGACCAGGCTGGCCTCAGAGATCTGCCCGCCTCTGCCTCCTCCAGTGCTGGGATTAAAGAGGTGCGCCACCACCATTCGGCTTTCACACTTACTTTTTATGACACTGACATTAATTAGTCCTGCCATCTGGAGCTTTCCCCAGTTGGATCTGAGTCGTGTGTCTTCGGCAGAGACACCCCACAATGTATGGTGTGTCTATATCTCTCTGGGGAAGGGTAAATCTGGGACACGCCATACTTTGTGAGTCTTTGCATATGTAGACATGCTCTCGGGATGCTGTCTTGAGTCCCCTGGTTAGAACCCTTCCCTTCCTCTCAGTGACTCATGTGGAAACTTGCTCGAAGGGAGAGCTGGCAGGGGTCATGTGGCAGAGGGCAGCTGGCAAACAGGCCGAGAGGACCTGTTGCTCTGTTGGACGTGGTTCTGAGCTAGGGGAGCCCCGCCTAGCTAGGTCCTGCTGGTTCTGAGCTAGGGGAGCCCCGCCTAGCTAGGTCCTGCTGGTTCTGAGCTAGGGCAGCCCTACCTAGCTAGGTCCTGCTCTTTCATTCCATCCTTCCTGTCTTTGCATGATGAAGATAATTTCTATTTTGGGGCTTTCCTCATCACCTGCTCTAGTTGCCAAATAGACCTTAGTAGATGTATCAGTAAGCTTTAGGGTCATTCAGTGGGCTGATGTCCTTTTGTACTAATCCTCTCAGTCTGGCTACTTCCCAGCCGTGTACCCCGATTTACTTGCCATATTGTTCCTGTCTGGGCTGTTTCTGCTCCATCAGGCCACGTCCTTTCTCTCCATCATCTTTCTTCTCCCTCCTTCCTTGTCCCTACTTCCGGTCCCAAGACCGGCACTAGAAGTCCCTCCTACTGTCTCCTCTGCCCAAAATTGGCTATTCAGCTTCTTTATTAGCCAATCAGAGATGACCGGGGAGCAGAATTTACACAGCGTTGATCAAAGTACATGGCAATGCTCTCTTCGGGACTCCAACCAGATCTCGGAGCTCTGAATTCAGTGTTTGTGTACATAGGGGACCAGCCCAGCCCCCAGCACTCACACTGCTAAGTGCCTGTGGCTGTGGCTATGGCTCCACATTCCAAGACCTCTCACCACTGCTGTGCCACCTGAGGTCCTTGGCACTCAGCAGGGTGGGCTTGCCCTTTGCCTTTGCATTGTGTTGCTTTGTTTTGACAGAGTCTCACAGTGTGGCCCTACCCGGACTGGAACTATGTGGACCAGGCCAGCCTCAACACATAGAGATCTCCCTACCTCTGCCTCCTCGGTGCTGGAGCTACAGGTGTGCGCCACCACAGCTGGCTGCCTGCCCCTTCTTATCCACACAGCTGGGAAGGCCACTGAGACTGCTGTGGCTGAGAGAGTGCAAGGAAGAAGTCCCTGTGAGCCCAGTAATCATGCAGCAGAAGCCTGCCCTGTCGGCTGCCTGTCCCCAGGGACCCACGCGCCTGGGAGCAAGAGACAGTCCAGTCCTACTTACTGATGCACTGTGCAGTGAGGGCAGCGCTCTTTCCTTTGTTCTTTTTGGCATTTGGAGACAGGGTCGGTGTGACCTAGAACCTGTGGCCATCCTGTTGCTTCAGAGGTCTTTCGAGTGCTGGGTAGGATCTTCACCACGTCCCAAAAGCTCAAGCGCTCTGTCCCCGGCCTCCTTCTCAGAGGGTGTGACACGTGCTTCCAGGGGAGGAACCCCAGTTCACTTGTTTCTATTCCTTTCCAGTATACTGCTCATGTTCCTAGTCAGCCATACAGCAAGGTCAGGGTCCTTCGGAGATGCCCACCATATCCGAACACCTCAAGCAGACTAGGTGCATAAAGAAAAGAGCTTCCTGTGGCCGGGCGTGGTGGCGCACGCCTTTAATCCCAGCACTCGGGAGGCAGAGGCAGGCGGATCGCTGTGAGTTCGAGGACAGCCTGGTCTACAAAGTGAGTCCAGGATGGCCAAGGTTACACAGAGAAACCCTGTCTCGAAAAACCAAAAAAAAAAAAAAAAAAAGAAAAGAGCTTCCTTCTGCGCAGAGTCTGGGCAGCCCTTGCATCTGCTCAGCTCTTTTGAAGGTCTTCGTGCTGGTGGAGTCCTAAGGTACCAGGATGTCTGTGGCATGTCTCTTGTCCCTAAGACCACCGGGATGCCGGAGTTCCTCTCGCGGGCTCCATCATAGTGACAGGTCTTCACAGTCTGACCAAAGCTCCACTCTCTTAACCACTAGCAGAACTCTGGGGATTAAACTGCTGGGGTTCTGGGGACAAAGTTTACAGGAAGGCCAGATGACGTGGCTTGCGCTTACAACCCACTGACTCCTTCTCTCTCTCTCTCTTTCTTTTTTAATATGTTATTTATTTATTCATTTTATTATATATATAGTGCTTTATTTGCATGTACACCTGCAGACCAGAAGAGGGCATCAGATCACATTAGAGATGGTTGTGAGCCATCCTGAGATTGCTGGGAATTGAACTCAGGTCCTCTGGAAAAGCATAAAGTGCCCTTAACCTCTGAGCCATCTCTCCAGCCCCCTCTTTCTTTTTTCTTATTTATTTATTTATTTTTGGTTTTTCAAGACAGGGTTTCTCTGTGTAGCCCTGGCTGTCCTGCACTCACATTGTAGACCAGGCTGGCCTCGAACTCACAGTGATCTGCCTGCCTCTGCCTCCTGAGTTCTGGGATTACAGACATCTACCACCACTGTGACAGCAGTGACCCCTTCATTTCTTCAGTCTGTGGCTTGGCTGTGCTCTGCTGGGAGGTTCCTCTGCTGGGGTGCAGGAGCTGAGGAGCAGGCAGCAGGTGCCACCGTGGAGCATTGGTGCCCCTCTCCCTGCAGTCCTCTTCCAACAGGCTCCCCAGCCAGCTCACTGCACTGGTCTCCTAAAACTACATTGTATTCACTGTTAAACAGGAAGTGGGTGCTGTAGGCCATTATGAGAGGGCCGGGAGGTGCAGATTGTCTTCACCATGGCTCTGTCGGTCAGAGCGGCCCTGAGTGCAGGCCACAGAAGGTGTAGAACGCAACTGCACTGCCTAGCACATGAAGACTAATACAGAAAATTATTACAGCAGCCGTTATTCCCTAGCCAGCTATTTTCCAAATAAAAGACACAGAAACTTGTTAGATTTTAATAAGCTTTAAAACACTAAAGCTGGGCAGATATCAACCCTCTATGCTATCTTGTCTGCTTCCCATCCAAAATCTCCATAAATACATGTACATGCTCCACTTGGGCTTCTTCTGATCCATCGGGCCAGTCCTCAGAGCAAGCTGCTCTTGGCTGTGTGCTCCTGGTCCATGTCACCCCATGGTGGCCTCCTCTTCTCCTCCCCATCTCCATCCTCTTCTGAGACCCCAGACCCAGAACTTAAGCCCTGCCTACATCTCTTCTGCCCAGCCCAGGCTGTCAGCGACTTTATTAATCAATCAGGCATATTGGGTAGGATTCCTCACATCACATGGGTACAGGAGATGGCTCAACATTCATACCAATGCCCATGGCAGGGAGGTAACCAGATCTCCTCCAACAGATGACCACAGTGCAGGCACTTATGGGTTTGCATCTTGGCATCGCCACTGACTGGCTGTGTGATGTTCAGAGCAGTGTGCCCTCTCTGAACCTCTACTCTGTATTTCAAAACAAAGCAAACATCTGGCCATTGTTGTGCATGTCTGTAATGCCAGCTCTGGGGGTCTGAGGTAAAAACAGGAAAGAATAAGTCAAGGCTAACCTTCCTTAAGGAGCCAGTTTGAGGTCAGCCTCGGCTACATGAGATTATTTTGAGACAAAACAACAAAAGGAGGTACTCTTAAAACTTACCTCCCAGGATTCCTGTGTGGATGGGGAAGGCCCTTGCCTAGAGCCTGCAGACTTGGTCCTTCTCAGTGGCTGGAAGGACACAGTCTGTTGTCATGTGAACAGTGTGCCTTGGCGGCTTAGCGTACCTCCTGACAAAAGCTGTCTGCCCTGTGTCCCTGCTTTGCGGTTTCCTCTGGGTGTGTTCTGGGCACATCATTGCCTTTCTGCACAGTAAAGTACTCATGACTGATGGCCAGTGCCCTCAGCATGCTGTGTTCAGTCTACAGCATGGCCCAGAGCCCAGCCTAAAACCTGAGCAAGGTATTTAACCTCTCTGGGCCTGGTTTTGTAGTCTGTCATTTATTGGCTCTGTTTCTTTTTTTTTCTTTTTTTTTTTTTTTTTGGTTTTTCGAGACAGGGTTTCTCTGTGTAGCCTTGGCTATCCTGGACTCACTTTGTAGACCAGGCTGGCCTCGAACTCACAGCGATCCGCCTGCCTCTGCCTCCCGAGTGCTGGGATTGGCTCTGTTTCTTAACAATTAAACTTTATTATACAACCCAGCTAGCTTACACAAGAGGGGAAAATGGTTAAAGGGCAAAAAGAGTGAATCTTCTGGTATCCGTTCCATGGGACGGGTCCCTAAGTGTCTCTGGCCTGCACGCTGGTCCGGTCTGTTCGCTGATCCTTTTCTCGATCCATGTGTTCTCAAGCCCGGTCTGAACCTGCTGCTCCTCTCTCGTCCTCTCTGCCTGCCTGTCTGTCACGTGCAAGGGGCGGTCTCCCTCTCCCATTGAGGGTCGATTAGAAGCACAGTAGTCCAGGTGGAGTCCCAGGTCTCCTTTCTGAATTCCAGGCCCAGGGTGGCTCCACCCAGTCTATCTCAAGGTTAACCTCAGGGAGTATCCATGGTGTATCCAAGGGCAAAGCCCGCCAAGACTGCTTTCACCTGTGACAAAGCTTACACTCCTTCCCACAGTCATTGTGTGCTCTGCTCTGACACTTTGATAAGTTACTACAGCAAAGCATAGGATAGCACCTGCACTCTCTACTCTATTTAATTTAGTTTGGGGGAAGAAAACCTGTTTTATATAAAACTGAGGGTTGAACTCTGGGCCTCCATACTAGACAGAGGCTCTACCACTGAGCCACACCCCCCAGCCCCTCACTGGGGGATTCTAGGCAGGGGCTCTACCACTGAGCCACACCCCCAGCCCCTCACTGGGGAATTCTAGGCAGGGGCTCTACCACTGAGCCACGCCCCAAGCCCCTCACTTGGGGATTCTAGGCAGGGGCTCTACTGCTGAGCCACGCCCCCAGCCCCTCAACTGGGGGACTCTAGGCAGGGGCTCTACCACTGAACCACGCCCCAGCCCCTCACTGGGGGATTCTAGACAGATGTTGTAACACTGAGCCACACCCTAGCCCTGGCCTGACTCTTAAGTGCTTTTATGAACGTTTGTTGAAATACATAAAAATTTGATGCCATGTTTCTTTTTTATCATCTCCACCATGGTAATGCTAGCCCTCGTTCTGTTGTTGTTGTTTTTGGAGCCAGGGTTTCTCTGTGTAGCCTTAGTCGACCTGGACTCTCTTTGTAGACCGGGCTGGCCTCAAACTCAGAGCGATCCACCTGCCTCTGCTTCCTGAGTGCTTATTCTGTTCTTGTTAACACCTGCTCCAACTACAGTTAGTACTTGCAGCCTGTATGGGTCCCAAGCCCTACCTTGCAGTCAGCTCCCACAGACTTACGGCTTGTGCAGGTCTGGGCTCCCCTGCTCCAGCTCTAGCGTGTTAGCGGGGGCTCTTTGATCAGAAGAAGCTGCAGTTAGAGCCAAGCCTGGTGCCACACACTTGTAATCCCAGCACACATGTGGCCGGGGCAGGAGGATAGCACAAACCTGGGCTACAGTGTGAGGTCCTGTCTCAGAAAACCAAAGAGGTCTGGGCTGGCGGTGTGCCACTGTAATTTCTGCACTGGGGCTGGAGGCAAGAGACCTGTAGTTCAGTCATCCGTTCTCATCTCTGACGAGTTGTAGGTCAGCCTGGGGTTCATGACACATTTTCCCAAAACTCTACAGCAGGGGAGTCACATGGCAAGGGAGGGGGAGAGGCTGACATTGGAACAACAGCTAGGATTAAAGATACGTGTGAAAGCTGAACTCATGGGGTAGCCATGAGGGACACAGGGCCACCCAACTCTGAACATCCAGGGCCCCAGGCCATGTGCAGGTGCTCCATGCTGAGTTACACCCTCCCTGGGAACTGAGTGTTGGAGGTTTTCAGAAAGAGAGGCCAGGCCTCCTACAGCAAAGGAAGGGCTGTCCCCAGGCCATCTGATCCTTGGGACCTCCAGCTTCTAATGGCCTGGGGGATGGGGACAGTGCTGCAGGGGCTGGGCAGGAGGCTGCCTGTGCAAGCCACCTGTGAAGGCAGCAGCCTCAGCTCCTGGGGATGAGCAGGTCCTTCATTACTGTTTCCTTTGATATTATCTTGTACTGGAGATGGCGCCCTGGCTGTCCCCTCAGCCTCTAGATGAGCATGCTGTCCCCTGAACTTGTGACCACTAGATAGTCCTCCTGTGTCTTAGAGCCTAAGGAATATTGTGCTGAAAAGGAGTGGGTCCGCTGTGCCTCTTGGTACCTGGCGTAGAGAATGTCATGTGATACCGCAGCACATACGGGACCACAGTAGAAAGTGTGTCCCATGTAGACAAGCAGGCACCATGCTGAGTGAGAGCCTGAAGAGGCCTGGTGAGCCGAGGCCTGCAAACACTGCAAGTCCTGGTATTACCAGATGTGAGTTTAAAATACCCAAGTTTAGCCATGCGTGGTGGTTCATACCTTTAATCCCAGCACTCGGGAGGCAGAGGCAGGTGGATCTTTGTGAGCTCGAGGCCAGCCTGGTCTATAAAGTGAGTCCAGGACAGCCAAGGCTACACAGAGAGACCATGTCTTGAAAAACCAAAAAAAAGTTAAAAAAAAATATCCAAGTTTAAAGCTGAGCCTTTGGGCCAGCACTGCAGGGGAGCCAGGGCTTACACACCCCTTCATGCAGGGGAGCCAGGGCTTACACACCCTTTCACACAGGGGAGCCAGGGCTTACACACCCCTACACACAGGGGAATCAGGGCTTACACACCCCTTCATGCAGGGGAGCCAGGGCTTACACACCCTTTCACACAGGGGAGCCAGGGCTTACACACCCCTACACACAGGGGAATCAGGGCTTACACACCCCTTCATGCAGGGAAGCCAGGGCTTACACACCCCTTCACTCAGGGGAATCAGGGCTCACACACCCCTTCACACAGGGTTATCCGTGCTATATTGTGAGTTTGACACCAGCCTGGGCTACATGAGACTCTCTCAAAAAACCAAAATACTTAAGTATATACATTAAAGGGATGAAAGAGAGAGTGATAAACACAAGTAAAAGTGAAAGTTGCCAGGAAATTGGGATGTGGACCCATTAGAGCATCTAGACGTCACAGCCTCTCCTGGTCACACCTCAGTCCTGGAAGGCTAGGGCTAGCAGACATGGTGGCACTTACTGTAATCCCAGCACCTGGGGAGTCAGGCAGGAGATCTCAAGTTCCAGGCCAGCCTAGGTTACACAGTAAGATCCTATCAGAAAAACCAAAGAAAGAGCCGTGTGCAGTGGCTCATACCTGCAGTCCTGGCACCAAGAGTTAGAGGCAGGAGAAGCCTTAGGAGTTTAAGGCGAGCCTGGGCTCCTTGAAACCATCTTAACAATTATGAAAAAAAGAAAAGACTAGTGCTCATGTAGCCCAGTGGGTGGGTGCTTGCTTAGCAAGTGCAGGCCCTGGGCCCATCCAGCTACACGCAGTGTGCAGTGGGTGCACCTTTAATCCTAGCACACAAGCAGAGGCCGACGGAGCTCACCTAGCCTACATAGCCAGGCCAGCCAGGCTCCATGGTGACCTGTCTTGAGGAAGGGAGGGAGAGACAGGCAAATGTCAGATTAAGTACAGCTGCCAAAAGGTTGGCTGAGCAACAGGAGGACAATCTGTAGCAACAACATGCCTTTTTGGTACTTGCCTGGGATGGCCAGGGGTGGCACCTACATGGTCTGGCCTGGCCAACCTGGAGAAGCACTGGCATTTTTATTTTTAATGTTATCCAGAGAAAGTCACTTCCCCGAGGTCTATTTATAGTCTTGAGAGTGTCAGTCACATCAGCTCCAGCTTGTGGCAGCCAGACTGTTGCTGGTGACCTCCAAACACTCTTAAGATGCCACTGAGGAAACACCTACACTTCTCTCTCTCTCTCTTCTCTCTCTCTCTCTCTTCCTCTCCCTCCCCCCCCCCCCCTCTCTCTCTCTGTGTACATGCAGAAGTATTAATCATTACTACCAGTTGTATTTTTTGCTGCTAATGTAATATATGGCAAGGCAAGGGGTGACATTAACTAAATTTTTTTTTGTGTGTGTGTGGTATTTAGAGGCAGGGTTTTTCTGTGTAGCCCAGCCTGTCCTGGAACTCTCTTTCTGTAGACCAGGATGGCCTTGAACTCACAGAGATCCCGCCTCTGCCTCCCAAGTGCTAGGATTAAAGGAGTGCACCACTATGCTTGGCTTCTTAAATTGTATTTTAGAAGTTTTTGTTTAATCCATGTTTCACTCCCTCACCCGGTGTTTTTATTTACACAAAACAATGCCTTCCTTCAGTCATGGTGATTCACATCTGTAATTCCAACCCTCAGGGGCTAGAGCAGGAAGGTTGGGAGTTCAGGGTTAAGCTTGACTCGTAGGCCTGTCTGAAAATAAGCGGCTTTCACCAACTGATGCTAGGCTTGGTGGCCCACACCTTGAGAAGTGGAGGCAGCTGGGTGCAAGTGGCACATGCCTTTAATCCCAGCACTCAGAGAGGCAGAGGCAGGTGGATTGCTGTGAGTTCAAGACCAGCCTGGTCTACAATGAGAGTCCAGGAGAGCCAAGGCTACACAGAGAATCCCTTTCTCAAAAAAGCAAGAGAGAGAAGTGGAGAGGCAGGAGGATCAAGGTATAGGAGTGTAAGGTCGTCCTCAGCTCCATAACAAGTGTAAGGCTAGCCTGGGCTACAGGAGACTGTCTCAGACAGCGGAGGGCGGGCGTAGGCTAGCAGACCTAGATGCCTGTTTTCCCTCTCCAGTCTCCATCACTACAAAAGCAAGCAGCGCCTCTCCTCCCACTGTGTTTGAAGGCTGCTTGACTCTCAGCTGGATCTGTCTCCTTGGTCAGGCTGCCCACAGTGCTCTGAACAGACAGCAGAGGGCGCCCGAGTCCGTTCTTCAGCTCTGCCTAGGGCCTGGGCTGGCGCTAGCAGCAAAGCAGGCACAGAAAGCTGACTGTATAGCTGAACCAGGGATGCTTCCGAAACTATTCATTGAAAACCAGCCAGCAGGCCGGGCATGGTGGCGCACGCCTTTAATCCCAGCACCCTAGAGGCAGAGGCAGGTGGATCAATGTGAGTTCAAGGCCAGCCTGCTCTACAAAGCAAGTCCAGGACAGCCAAGGCTAACATGGAAAGACCCTGTCTCAAAAAACAAAACAAAAACAAAAACACAAAAAAAAAGAAGAAGAAAGAAAGAAAAGAAAACCAGCCAGCAAGTAATAACCAGACCTACAGTCAGACCTGCTGCTAGCTAGTAAATCCAGCGGAAACACCTCTCAGTGGTTTGGTGGCACTGTCTTCCTCTTGCTGACATTTTTTTAAAAATTCATACCGTTCTTTGTGACCTCAATAGAGCTGCTAGAGCTCTAAGCACCATGCTTCTCACTTCTTTCTTTTAATTGAAAATATTTTTAGATTTACTTATTTTACCTTATGAGTGTTTTGCCTCTAGTTTTTCTCCATGTGCATGCCTGGTGCCTGAGGAGTTCAGGAGAGGCTATTGGGTCTCCTAGAACTGGAGTTATAGACAGCTATTAGCTGCTGTGTGATTGCTGGGACAGAAGCCAGTGCTCCTAACCACTGAGCCATCTCTAACATCCCACACCATGCTCCCACCTCCACACACCCCCTAACAGGGTTTCTCTGTGCAGCCCTGGCTGTCCTGGACTTGCTTTGTAGACCAGGCTGGCCTCGAACTCACAGAGATCTGCCTGCCTCTGCCTCCCAAATGCTGAGATTAAAGGTCTGTGCCACCACGCCCTACTGTGCTGTGGCCATTTTTAAGCCCCACAGATAAAGAAAGTGAGGCCTCAGGGCAAGAGTTGGCTCAGCATAGGCTCCAAGCCAGACAACAAGTCACAGAGTCACCATCCTCCCTAGCCTTAGGCACAGTGCTCCAGGGCTCAGCTGCAGCTCCATCCCTGCAGGCAGCCCTGCTATCTCCCATTAGATCGCTGCAGTCCTTGCTCACTCCTGGGAGGAGCCAGCAAGCCTTTGAGGCAGGCCTGGAGCACCCCCACTCCCGCCTGCTGCTCTCCACACTGGCATTATGCTGTTTGGAACCCTGACCAGTCACACAACAAGTCAGCAGCAGGCGCAGGGCTGGGACCCAGGGCCTCCCAGCTCCAAGCACACTGAGCCCCCAGATCTCCCGGCCACTGGCTCTGCCACGCCCAGCTGCTCTGTCCAGGTCTGGGTGGGGAATGTAGGCAGAGGCCACGCTGTTGTCATCAGGAGCCTGCATTAGTCACTCACTCCTTGTATCAGCGCCTCTGGGTGCCAGGAGCTGTTCTGGGAAGAAGGACCGTTGAGTCCACAAGACAGACAAGATGGAGGATGTGGCGTGCACATCTGTGAGCCCAGCCTCCAGAGGCGGAAGCAGCTTGGGGAGTTCAGGGATAGTCTTGGCTACACAGGGCATTTGTCCGCATGTGCATCTGTGGGCCTGTGTGCCTGGGGCTGCGGAGGCCAGAAAACACTTGGTGTTCTCTGACACTGCACCCACAGGCTGCGAGCCACCATGTGGTTGCTGGGAATCAAACTCGAGTCCTGGACAGGCAGCCAGTGCTCTAAACCACTAAGCCAGGTCTCCAGCCCCCTAGGCTTTGAATTTTGTTTTTATATGGATGTATGAGTGCCTACACACGTGTATGTGTGCTACATGCATGCCTGGTGCCCGAGAAGGCCAGAGTCAGGTGTTGGATGCCTTGTAGTTGGAATTGGAGGTGGTTCTGAGCCACCTGTTGTGAGTCCTGAGGACTCGCCCCAGGTCTCCTGCAAGAACAGCTGAACCATCTCTCCAGCCTGTTGTTTTGTTTTCTTGAGGCAAGCTCTCACTACGTACCCAATGGGACTGGCGTCATATTTGTGATCCTCCTGCCTCAGCCTCCTACAGTATATAGGAGGAAAGGTCTGTGGCACTGTGCTGGGCTAGGGAGGGGTGGTGAAGGCAGCACTGCTTGGAGCTATGTGATGATTTACTAACCAGTGGCAACACAGTTACTTAATTACACTATTGTCTTGATGACTGCTAGGCATCTTATTAGGAGTTTATGGTGATCCTGGCTTCGTGAGTGAGGTACATCCCAGAGAGGATCCAGTCCCCCAAGGAAGCACAGGCTGAGAAATAAGCCCTTCTGGGTCCTAAGCCCTTCACTGGGGTTTAGTTAATAATATTTTTTATATGTTTGGGTTTTTTTTTTTAAGATTTATTTATTTATTATTTATACAGTGCTCTTCCCACATGTGTGCCTGCACACCACAAGAGGGCACCATATCTCATTGTAGATGGTTGTGAGCCACCATGTGATTGCTGAGAATTGAACTTAGGACCTTTGAAAGAACAAACAGTGCCTCTTAACCTCTGAGCCATCTCTCCAGCCTTTTTTTTTTTTTAACAGAAATTTATTTTTATATACCTAACCTGGCAGGGGCGATACCATGATCTCAAAAGTGTTTTCCTCCAGGGCAAGGCTTGTCCATTGTACTCCAGATGTGCTGACCTCTGCAGTTCCCCATTTAGACTTAAAGGTGCCAGTCACCCTTAGATACTGTACCGTCTTGCCAAGTCTGGGTGTGTATTCTTACTGAGATAGACCGGGCATGTAATCCTAAGGACAGGTCTAAAGTGTACAGGGAGCTGGCCATGAAGGCACAGTCCTGCAGTCGCAGCCCTTGGGAGGCTTTCTGCCTCAGGGTCAGGCCCAGCCTGGATTACACAGAGAGAGACTCTGTCTCAAAAGGAAAATTTTTAAAAAGGCAGGGATGGTGGCACATGCCTGTGATGCTGAGTAGAGGCAGGAGGGTGGTCATCCTTGGCTGTATAGCATGCTTGAGGCCAGCCTGTGCTACATGACACGCTGTTACAAAAACAAGAAAAGAAGAAAGCCTGGTCTAATAGTGAGTTCCAGGCCAGCCAGGGCTACACAGAGAAACCCTGTCTCGGAAAAGAAAGAAAGAAAGAAAGAAAGAAAGAAAGAAAGAAAGAAAGAAAGAAAGAGAGAGAGAGAGAAAAGGCTCTACTAAAACTGCATTCGGCAAGGAGCCACCCTGGGCACCCCTCCATCTTCTCCCACTTGATGGGCACCCATGGTGCTGGGGCCAGTGAAGGCAGCACCTGATTTCCCATGCTCCTCGAGGCTCTGTCCAGTGCTGAGGAGAAGCAGGGCCAGGCAAGGAGAGAGCCCGGCTCCCGCTTAGCTCCTTCAGACTGCACTGAGAACCTAGGATTGGAGCCTCCAGACCCACAAAAGGTACTTGGTGTCTCAGCGAGCACCGCTGCAACCCTCCATCTGTGTTTTAGCAAGGAGAGAAAAGGAGTTGGTCTCTTGCCAGGGAAGTGGGGGACAGTACCGGGGGGAGGAAGACGGGTGGCCACTCTGTGTGGTGACCTAAGGGCTGCAGCGTGGGTAGGTACGGCAGCTGGACCTTTAATCTGTGTGCTCTTGATACGCGGGGAGCAGCTGCTCGTGACCCACTAGGGACATGGCCTCCCACTGGAGGACCTGTGCCCTCAGAGGTGTCTGCGTGAAGGATGTCTCTGCGGCCAGGCCTGGTCTTTGTGGTGCAGGACTACCCCAGCCACTCCAGAGGCACAGGCAGGAGGGTCAGGAGTTCAAGGCCAGCCTGGGCTACGTCTGACAAAAGTCCAAAGTGCCAGGACATAGTGTCCACGCCTGTCATCCCAGCACTTGGGGATGAGAAGTTGAAGATCAGCCTTGGCTACATAGGGAGCTGGAGGCCAGTGTGCACTGCACGGAGCCCTGCCTCAGATATGGAAGAGACAGAGTGTAGCTCTGTGGCAGCGAGTGTGTCTAGTGTGCATGAGGCCCTGGCTCCTGACCTTGGTACAGAGGAAAGAAAGCCTCCAGGGTACCCCTGTGTTCCCTGGGTGAAGCAAGGGGACCTCCCACTCCCACCTGGTCTCTGACTCCACCTGGGAGAAGGAAGTGTGGGGGTGGGACTTGCGAGCACACCTGACCCCTCTCTCCCCTGCAGTGTACCACTGGGTGGAGATGCGGACCAAGATGCGCATCATGGGCTTCCGGGGCACAACCATCAAGCCGCTGAATGAGGAGGCGGCTGCAGAGCTGGGTGCTGAGCTGCTGGGCGAGGCCACCATCTTCATTGTGGGCGGAGGCTGCCTGATCCTGGAGTACTGGCGCCACCAAACTCAGCAGCGCAGCAAGGAGGAGGAGCAGCGGGCGGCCTGGACCGCGCTGCAGGACGAGGTGGGCCGCCTGGCCCTGGCGCTGGAGGCTCTGCAGGCTCAGACACAAGCGACACCCTCACTGAGCGCCCTGGAGGAGGTACGGGCAGAGCTGCAGGAGGTGCGGGCCCAGATCTGCCATGCGCACTCCATTCCCAAGTGCCAGGAGGCATCGTCCAAAAAATAGCCGGCTTCTGAGGCCTGGACTTGTCCGTGGCCATGCGGACCCCAGCAGGGCCTCTTCCCCACACCTCCCGCCCTGGCCCAGCAGAGGCCACAGGACCTTGATGTAACTGTGATGTGTGGTCACCCCTAACTGTCAGAATCTGGGCATTCCCCCAGGGAGCACTCAGCTGGAGAGGCGTTTAGACAGAGCCTCAGCCTCAGACCGCTCAGCCCCACCAGGAGCCACGTTGGACTGTCAAGGTCTGGGCCAACCTGTCTAGCAAAAGCAAAAAATGGAGCCAGAGCTCAAGGCTGAAGAAGCCCTGGTTAGAAAGGTCACCTGCGCATCACTGGAGCGCCTTCTTCTTAACGGGGACAGGCTGCGGGAGCCTTGCCTCAGGTCTGTGGAGCTCACGTGGAGACGGCCGAGCGTGGTCGACGCACCCATTCTCTTTCTACTCGTTCTGTCCTCCGAGGTCAAGGGGTCGTCCCCCACCCCTCAGCCTGTGGCATTGTCCCCAGTCCCTTCTAATCTGCTCCCCATAGCCCCACTTGCCTGTCCTCAGAGTCCTCGGACCTCGCTTCAGGTGGCACATGTGTCGTCCTGTCTCCCTTCAGTGGCAGGTCTTAGGTCACCTCACACACATCTGTCTGCACCTTCCTCACCCCTGCAGCCCTGGGTCCCCTCACTGTTTGTGTTGGTCCCAGCTTCTTTGCATACTCCCCACAAATGACACGTAACTAGGAGAGTGAAAGAGGACTCCCACGGTCCTGGAAGGCAGCATCGGAGGTCAGGGTGTTTGGGGTCCCACTCTGCCTTCTGACTTTAGGGCCTCCAGGGCTCCTGACCTGTATTGTCTTCATGTGGCTTTCTCTCTCTCTCTCTCTCCCTCCCCCCCCCTTTTTTTTTTGTTTTTCGAGACAGGGTTTCTTTGTGTAACAGCTCTGGCTGTCCTGGAACTCACTGTGTGGACCAGGCTGGCCTCGAACTCACAGAGATCCACCTGCCTCTGCCTCCCAAGCACTGGGACCTCTTTTGTCCCTTGCAAAGACAGCTGCCCTGAATACGAGGCCCACCCTAAATCCAGGGCAACCACATTGAAAAATTCCTAATTATATCCCCAAGACCATTTTCTAAATGGGGACACACGTTGTCTGTCTGTGGCCGTGTGGCTTGCTGCCCTCTGCCAGCTGAGCATACTCAAGGCCCCAGCTCTGCTTTCTGGCCACTTGGCAACCTTCTCTTGGCTTCTGAGATCGAGTTCACTACTGCAGCTGGAGAAAGATTGTAGGTGCAGCAGTCACTGTCCTGGCTGTGCAGCCCTGATGGATGAAGAGGCATCAGGATATGTGGATGGCATAACTAGTAATAGATTCCACGCTGGGCCAGTGTTCATCACAGCAGAGGAAACTGGGCGTGCTGGTGCACCCTGGAGTCCCAGCGCTCACAGGCTGAAGCACGGATGAGCCCGGGCCCCCTGTGACCCACAGAGTGAGACGCTGTCTACAAAGAAAAGAAAAAAGGAAAGACAAAAAGCGTCGAGAAAAGCCAGAGAAGGTTTTGGCTCTGGTGGGAAAGGGGCCAAGACTCATCCACTGAGCTCTCTCCCACATTGGGAAACTGAGGCCCAGGGCAAGGGAAGCTAAAGGACTTGGCCAAGATTGCCCAGCTCAGGAGGGGCCAGCTGCATAGGGAGGGACGGAGGACCAGGAGGACCCACAGGGTTCTAGCTGCAGGGCAAAGTGAGGAGAGGACCGACTTCCTCCCAGAGGCCAGAACCCCCTATCAAAAGAGCCCCAGGCCACACCTGAGGTCTCCAAATATAGGAAACAGTCATGCCACCTGGCCCTTGTCCCTAGAGGTTGGGACTTGCAGGGCTGTTCCCCAGTGGGGTGAAAATGACCCATTCTCAGGATTCCCCAGACAGACACGACTTGCTTCTGAGACTGTATCTCAGTTCCTTCTAGAAGCAATAGATGTGGTGGCGCGCACCTTTAATCCCAGCATTCTGGAGACAGAGGTAGGCAGATCTCTGTGAGTTAAAGGCCAGCCTAGTCTACACAGAGAAACTTTGTCTTGAAAACCCCACCACAAAAAAAAAAAGGGCAGAAGTCTGTGTCTTTAAAGTTAGGAGTGGCCAGACGCAGTGATGCACACATGTAATCCCAACACTTGGTGAGGCAGAGGCAGACAGATCTCTCTGAGTTGGAGACCAGCCAGGTCTACAAAGCTAGATACATAGAGAAACCCTGTTTCAAAAAAAACAAAAAATATATTTGAATTAAAAATAAATGTAAACAAAAAACAGCCCTCGGGAGGCAGAGGCAGGAGGATCGCTGTGAGTTCGAGGCCAGCCTGGTCTACAAAGTGACTCCAGGACAGCCAAGGCTACACAGAGAAACCCTGTCTCAAAAAACCAAAAATAAATAAATAAATAAATTTAAATGTAAGAGTGGCTGAGAGAGGTGAAAGCCCGACTGAGGAACAGAGGCAGAGGGCAGCCATGGCTGCATGATGAAGGGAGAACAGAGGACGGAGGGAGCCAGGGAAACAGCTCCAAGCCGATTGCCATGGTTACCCCTGTGGAGTCCAGTCTGGCACTAATAGCTCCTGGCCACCCTGCCCTGGGTCAGCTCATAGCAGTTACAGCAAAGCCAAGCCGGGTGAAGGCTGCTGAGCTCCGTCAGGCCAGTCAGTGCTGCAGCAGACCAGTGTCACTGTTCTGAGTTCCCTGAAGAGCCTACAAGAACGTTTTCTCTGTTTGCCTGGGAGGAAAAGACTGTTACCTTCAGGTCACCCAAGATTGAAAATAGACCTCTGTGCCCATCCTGACCCACTGGAGCCTTCATGTGGTCCTGATGCCTCTGGGCCTGTGGGCAGCCTCACCCACAGCGACAGTGCAGGAAGCAGGCATGACGGGGTGTGTGGTTCCAGAAGCCTTTGCAGGGCGGGAGGCCAGAGCAGCTGTCATGGCTCTGGCTTCCTACTCGCTGCAGTGGTGCATGTTTCTCATGTGGGGAGAAGGGTGAGAATAAATTTATGAATGAAGCCGTATTCAAATTTATTTCTGTTTTTTTAAACTTAGACAAAAATCCAATAGACTGACCAGAGGAGGCACTTGCCACCAAGCTTGGTGACCTGAGTGGGATCCCCAGGACTTG
Source organism: Acomys russatus (assembly GCF_903995435.1). Classification (NCBI taxonomy): domain Eukaryota; kingdom Metazoa; phylum Chordata; class Mammalia; order Rodentia; family Muridae; genus Acomys; species Acomys russatus. The sequence continues at coordinate 13,722,623 of NC_067155.1, forward strand.
CATGGTAGAACCGACTCCCTCAGGTTGTCCTCAGACCTTCATGTTCACATTGTAATGTGCACACAACCATAAACACACACACTAAATAAATACATAAGGTGTAATAAAAACTTTTTACAAGTCCAGGGGTGGCATATGCCTTTAATGTCAGCGCTTGGCATCCTTGCTAAAGAAGGAAGTGCTAGGGAGACAGAGACAGGTGGATCCCTGAGTTCAAGGCCAGTGTGTTCTACAGATACAGGGCAAGTTCCAGAACAGCCAGGGCTACGCAGAAACCCTGTCTCAAGAAACACGAAGAAAAAAAGGAGAAGCAAGAATCTGTAGTTAAGCCAAGCAGTGGTGGCGCACGCCTTTAATCCCAGCACTCGGGAGGCACAGGCAGGTGGATTGGTGAGAGATCGAGGCCAGCCTGGTCTACAAAGTTAGTCCAGGATAGCCAAGGCTACACAGAGAAACCCTGTCTCAACAAAAACAACAAGACTCTGTAGTTGGATTCTGTTACCTTGTGGGTTCTTCTCTTTCCACCCTTTTCCCCCTGCCCCAGTTTCACCCCTATCACTAGATAGATAGGTAAGAAAGGATGGGGTGGGGAGAAATCCTTGAACCTAACTGCTTTCTTGTTTCTTTGAGCACAACTACTAACAAACCGCAGCCAATTCCACTGAATGACCAACACCCACCCTCCCCATTGCTCAGGAGTCTGGTATTTATATACCCTCTGAAAAGTCCCCAGAATTCCAAACGTCACACAATCACAGAAACTATCGGTAGCTGGTGAAACCACGCCTCTGCTAGAGCAGGAGACAGATCGTAGCCGTGTATCCCCACGCTGGGATTAAAGTGAGAACATTCTCCCTCTCCCTCCCTCCCTCCCTCCCTCTCTCCCTCTCTGTCTCTGTCTCTCTCCCTCCTTCCCCCCCCCCCCCCCCGTATGTGTTTAGAGAAACGAACATTCCAGAATTCTCTACAAGACTCCACAGGTTTGAGGGCCTATAGCAAGACCCTGTCTAACCCAACCCAGTATTGGCAGCTGGCATGGTGGCACATGCCTGTGTCTGAGCACTTGGGAAGTGAGGCAAGAGGATGAGGAATTCAAGGTCATTGTCCTCCACAAACTGAGCTTGAGGCCAGCCTGGGCTCTGTGAGGCTTTGTCTTAAAAAACAAACCAAAAATTTTAAAATTTAAAGTCCATAGGAGCCGGAAAAGTGGCTCTTTGTGTCTCTGCCATTTGAGTGAGAGTCATGTATGCCCTGCCCTGTCCTTTGCCATGCTGGGGTTCCCATCCGAGCCCTGGTCAGCTGTAGCCCCAGCCTCATGGAATCACAGCCCAGTGGGAAACAACTGCACTCACTTTTTTAAAAGATTGATTGACTTATTTTATGTATATGATTATGCTGTCTTCAGGCACATGAGAAGAGGGCGCCAGACCCTATAGATGCTTGTGAACCACCAAGTGCTTGCTGGGAATTGAACTCAGGGACTCTGGAAGAGCAGCCAGTGCTCTTAATCGCTAAACCATCTCTCCAGCCTCCACACTTTCAGTGTCACCTGCTCCATCCTTGGTTACCGGAGAGATGGGGCTGGACCTAGATTCCTCTCCTCCTGATGACTTGGGGCATCAGGATATAGCAGACAGAAACCCATTCATACCAGCTCACACAGCCTGGACCAGTGTCTAGAGCACTGCCTGACCCTGTGTTGGTTTCATTGTTGGACAAACTCTTGCTTGGAGGGATCAAGATGTCGGAAAGCCGCCCCAGGAGAGAATGGATCTCATATAAGTTTCATCCCGGTCCCCTGGGGAATAATCCCTTGGCTGGCCACTGTGAGCACTGTGGACAGATTGACAGAAAAAGCTTGCCTAGCAGCTGGGGTGCTACTGCCCACTGACTGGACACAGACACACACGTTTACAGAGCAGCTAATGTGTCCGGAATCCTACCATTGCTGGACCAGCCAGGAACAAGATAACACGCAGCATAGCCACCGTGGAGCCGGCATTCCGGTGAAGTAGAAAGCTGGCACGGTGGGCCGGGTTCTTGCCTAGCATACCTGATGATGGATTCGGGCTCCAGCACCTCGTAAACTGCATACACCCAGCATCCTAATGCCCTGGAGGGGAGGTATCTCAGGTTCAGTGAGACACAAGAAGACATAATGAAGAGCTGGGCGTGGTGGCGCACGCCTTTAATCCCAGCACTCGGGAGGCAGAGGCAGGCGGATCGCCGTGAGTTCAAGGCCAGCCTGGTCTACAAAGTGAGTCCAGGATGGCCAAGGCTACACAGAGAAACCCTGTCTCGAAAAAAAAAAAAAGACACAATGATAACTGGGCAAGCCCTAACAGGTAAGGCCCCTGTGCCAATCGATCAATCAGTAAAGCTTTATTAAAACAGCTGTGCTCACTTTCACATTGCTGGCCACTTTAGCAGGATTCCAGAATCTGAGACGCTGGCCCTTTACAGAAGAGGTTCACTGACCTCATACAGCAAGGACACACAGAGGCCACCCTTTTAGGGAACTGAGCACGGTGGCGCTTACCTTCAGTACCAGCACTGGAGAGGCAGAGGCTGTCCGATCTCTGTGAGTTCTAGCTTGGCCTGATCCTCCTAGTTCCAGAACAGCCAGGGCTATGTAGAGTGACCCTTTCTCAAAGATAAGACAAGATGCTGGGAGGTGGTGGCGCACACCTTTAAATCCCAGTACCCAGGAGGCAGATCCCAGTACCCAGGAGGCAGAGGCAGGTGAATCTCTCTGAGTTCCAGGACAGAGAAACCTTGTCTCTTTAGAAACAAAAACAAAAACAAACAAACAAAACAAAAAACAGGACAATCAAGCAAACCCTCTGGAACAGAAAAAAAGGTCATACACAGTACCGGAGGCCTCGTTCCCCCTGTGTCAAGTATTAGCACCTCCCCCTTCTGTGTTCCTGGATCCTCCTCAGTCCCCCACAGGAGCTGCTACCAGCCAACAGAAGGTCCTGAGCTTACGTTGAAATCCTCGAAGAGGCGGGTCATGGTGGCGCATGCCTTTAATCCCAGCACTCGGGAGGCAGAGGCAGGTGGATCGCTGTGAGTTCGAGGCCAGCCTGGTCTACAAAGTGAGTCCACGGCAGCCGAGGCTACAAAGAGAAATCTTGTCTCAAAACACCATAAATAAATAAGTCAGAAACCTAGCAATAACAATACAACCATAAAACCTAGCAAGCATGGCTAGGTGTGTCTGTGACTCCGGAACAGAAAGAAAACTCACCGGAGCCTGGGAGTCCCAAGCTGCCCGAGAAACACAGCAACAGCCTGACTCTGCCAAAGCAAGTGGAACACAGAACTCAAGGTATGTACTGTATATGAGCTCTGTGCAGTTGTGCGCAGCCAGAGCAGAAGAGTGAATTCTAGGTTAACTTTGTGCAAGGCCTGCTGTGGAGTCTAATTCAAATGGACGCTACTCGCTACACAGTCACCTTTGCCGGGTGACGTGCACACTGCTTGCTGCCTGTCTGGAATTCACAAAGGGGGAGCTCATATAACCAGGTGTAGTGGCCAACTCTGACAATCCCAGCGCTCCGCAGGAGGGTGGCCAGCTCAAAGCCAGCCGGGGCTACCTGCAGAGAGCCAGTCTCAAAAAGATGGATGGCAGCTTTCTGTAAGGGAGGAGCAGGGTGGCTTCTGGTCACACACTCACACTCCACCCCGCCATGACACCTGCTCTGGTGGACCGCTTTCACTGCTGAGATAAGTGGGTTTGCTGAGGGCCTCAGAAAATCACTGCTTCCTGGCTGCTGCTGAGGCCTCTGACGAGGGTGTAGGTGAGGTGACAGAAGGCACATTACCTCATCCTGTGGGAATTTGATGGTTTTGAGCACATCTGTTCAAGAATTCTTCCAAAGTTCTCAGGCAGGGTGGGGAAAGGCAGCCAGCAGGTCCTGTTTTCTTCAGATTGTTGTGGGTCTCTCTGGAGCATCCCTCCCTCTCCAGGGCAGGGAGGAGGACCCCCTCAGGAGGAAGATCTTGTGACCAGCTGTTGCCCAAGGGACATCATAGGATTTCTTTATGGCCAGCCAGAGGCACAGTTACTGTGGCAGGAGTCAGGAGGTCAGTTGTAATCAGGAACTATGGTAGAACACTCTAGCTGGCTGGGGTGGTGCCTCACAGGAACTCCAGCACTTGTGAAACGGAGGCTACACAGTTGTAAGATTTGCTGTGAGTTCGGGGCCAGCTTGTTCTACAAAGCGAGTCCAGGACAGCTGTCTCAAAAACCCAGAAACCCTGTCTCAAAAAACCAAAAAAAGATTCTCTCTTAAAAACAATGGAAGAGAGCCAGGTGTGGTGGCTCACGCCCTTAATCACAGCACTCGGGAGGCAGAGGCAGGCGGATCGCTGTGAGTTCGAGGCCAGCCTGGTCTACAAAGTGAGTCCAGGACAGCAAGGCTACACAGAGAGACCCTGTCTCGGAAAACCAAAGAAAAAAAAAGTAAAAACAGAAGAGAAGCAGCTGCCATAAGATGTCCTCTGACTTCCATATTCTCTAACTGGAACATTTGATACATGCATTTGAATACACTGTAGAGACAAATGAAATGAAAGCAGAAAAAAAAAAAAAAAGAGCAGCCAGGCATGGTGGCACAGGCTCGCCATCAGCCAGGCGTGGTGGCTCAGGCTCGCCATCCCATGAGCACAGAAGTACACACACAGAGACACACACACAAAGGAAGAAAGAAAATGAACACCCAAGAAAACGGAAATTCTATCATAAGCAGAAATGACTGGTATGTGTAGCGGGTGCCTCAAAGACAGTTTAATGGGCCGGACATTCCAAGGACTTTTAATTTTTCTCTCTCAGGATCCCAGGGCAAAGGTCCAGGCCTCTGTGTGGGTACGCTAAACCCTCTATTATACATAGAAGAGAAATCCCCAGGGTCCAAGAGAGAAACAAAATTTGTACAGAAGGGCCAGGCGTGTTGGCACATGCCTTTAATCCCAGCACTCAGGAGGCAGAGGCAGGCAGATCGCTGTGAGTTCGAGGCCAGCCTGGTCTACAAAGTGAGTCTAGGACAGCCAAGGTTACACAGAGAAACCCTGTCTCAAAAAAACAAAACAAAACAAAAAACCACCAAAAAACAAAAACAAAAAATTCATACAGAAAAGAGAAGGATGGAGGCAGGGAGATGAAAAAGTCCCCCAGCTACTCTGGGGACCATGACACCGAGGCAGGCCTGAGGACATCTCATCCATCACTAGCAGAATCGGCCCTCCACCCCGAGGGCTGGCATGCTTTCCTATGTCATCCCTGTGTGGAGGTAAAGATATTTCAGATATTAAAGGATAGCACCAAAGTCACTTAGTGAGCTTGAGTCTAGCCTGGGCTACATGAGAGTCTGTCATAAATAGGAGTAGAGATCTAGGAAAGCTGACTCGTTCATGGCTAGAATCCGAGCCCTTGGGAGGACGAGACAAATGAATCGCCATGAGCCCGGGGCCCATCAGGGCTACAGCCTAAAACACTATGTAAAATTAAAATATAAAATAAGAGCCCGGTGGCAGGAGTGGCTTCACACTCTGGTCAGCAGAGGCAGGTGATCTCTGAGTTCAAGGCCAGCCTGGTCTACAGAGTGAGCCCAGGACAGCCAGGGTTACACAGAGAGTCCCTATCTAAAAGAAAGAAAGAAAGAAAGAAAGAAAAAGAAAAAGAAAGAAAGCAAGCCCAACGAAAAGGCTGGGAGGATGGCTCAGTACATAAAGAGTATGGGCCTGAATTAAAGTTCACAGCAGCTAAATCGGCGTTCTGAGTTCAGTCTCTGGGACTCCCATGATGGAAGGAGAGATCCAATGTCCAAAAACTGTCCTGACATCAAAGTATGCCCTGGTATGCACATAATCACATGCGCACAGCAAATAAATATAGTTTAAAATTAAAATGAAGCCTGTCGGTGCAGGTGCATGCCTTTAATCCCAGAACTCGGGAGGCAGAGGCAGGAGGATCATTGTGGGTTCAAGGCCAGCCTGGTCTACAAAGTGAGTCCAGGACAGCCAGAGCTACACAGAGAAACCCTGTCTTGAAAAACGAAAAGAAAAGAAAAACAAATAAATCCAGGCCAGCCAGGCTACATAAGGAAACTTTGCCTCAAACAAACAAACAAAAAACCCAACAACAACCCTACCCCACCCGGAAAACGCAACAAAGAAGGATTCAAAACATTTACCAGAAACCCTTTTGGAGAAAGGTACTTAGGGATATTCCAGCAAGTCTAAATACACAGTGCCCAGAGACAAAATAATGCCAGACTCTCCAAAGTCCCAAAGCTTATCTCCAGGGATCTCAGAGCAAAGCCAGGCCTCCTCCAGATGAGCAATCTCGTCCTCTCATTCTGGACTGCACACAAAGGTGACGTTTCTGGGTCTGAAGAGAGAAACAAGTTTCAAATACAAGATAGAACCCAGCCAGGGGTGCTGGAGAGCCCAGCCAGGGGTGCTGGAGAGCCCGCCAGGGGTGTTGGAGAGCCCAGCCAGGGGTGGTGGAGAGCCCAGCCAGGGGTGATGGAGAGCCCAGCCAGGGGTGGTGGAGAGCCCAGCCAGGGGTGATGGAGAGCCCAGCCAGGGGTGGTGGAGAGCCCAGCGGGGGGTGCTGGAGAGCGCTTGGGAGGAAGAAGAACAAAGTTTTTTGAGTCCAAGGCCAGCCTGGCTTACATACAGAGTTCCAAGACAACTTGGTCTATATAACAAGACCTTTGCTCAACGGGTTGGGAGAGCTGAGGAAAGAGGAGGGGTGTCATAAGGACCTCGTGCGAAGACAGTCCTGCAGCTTCAGGGACAGCCATTGTGTCCACAACTGCCTGACAACTCAAAGCTCCAGCGTGCCCAGGGAGGCGCCTCCAAGGGGTAGGGAGTGAGCTTGCCTGGTGTTCACGATGCCCCTGATGGCTTTGGCCATCAGTCCTCCAGCATCTGGGAGGCAGAGGCAGGTGGGTGTTTGTGAGTTCCAGGCCAGAGCTATACAGCCTTGTCTCAACACACGCACACGCACACAGAGGCATGCGTACTCGCACATGCACACATGTGCACACACATGCACAGGCCTGCACACTCACACATGTACATATGCACAGGCACACACGCACAGGCGTGCACACTCACCCTGAACCGAGAATAAGGACACAAGCAGGTTTGTGAAAGCAGCAACTCAACTTACAGAGCAGAGCACTAGGACAGGAGGGTGGGGGTGGGAGACTCTGTCCAGAGCCACAGCTGCCACAGGGTGAACACTCAGGGGACCTAAGTACTTTCCAGGGTGTGTTTTTATGGGGGTTGAGAGGAATTTGTTTGCTAGGGGTTGTGCCGCGTGCAGTTCTCTTATCTGGCTAATAGGTCATATAATCATTTCTCTAATAAGCGTGTCCCGTCCAATAATGGTTGGTTTCGTTTCTAAAACTTGTATTTTTCTTTATGTTTATGTGCATGTGTCTGGGTGTGCCATGTGTGTGTGGGTGTCATGGAAGCCAGAGGAGGCATCAGGTCCCCTGGAGCTGATGAGGCAGGTAGCAACGAGACGTGGAAGCAGGACTCAGGCTCTGGGCTCAGCATATGCCTTCTCTTTAGCCCCGTAATGTCGGATTTCAGTCATGAACACCCCACTATGCACAGGGAGAAGGTGGGGAAGAGGGGATTCTCTCTAAAATTTACTTGAGTACACAGTGTTGTTTTGGTTTTTCGAGACGGTTTCTCTGTGTAGCCTTGGCTGTCCTGGACTCGCTTTGTAGACCAGGCTGGCCTCGAACTCACAGCGATCCACCTGCCTCTGCCTCCCGAGTGCTGGGATTAAAGGCGTGCGCCACCACCTACCTGGCTCCAGTTTTTTTTTTTTTTTTTAAAGATTAATTTATGCCAGGTGGTGCATGGCTTTAATCCCAGCACTCGGGAGGCAGAGGCAGGTGGATCGCTGTGAGTTCGAGGCCAGCCTGGCCTACAAAGTGAGTCCAGGGCAGCCAAGGCTACACAGAGAAACCCTGCCTCACTCCCTCCCCAAATATTTATCTTTATGTGTATGCATCTTTTGGTGGCCTTATGACCCCACCCCCTGCAGTGGCTCCCAGAGTGAGGGTCCCCCATCTCTCACCCCTGAACACGGCAGCGTTTCCCCTCATACCAACTTCCCAGCATCTTTGGCTCTTTTTTTTTGGTTTTTCGAGACAGGGTTTTTCTGTGTAGCCTTGGCCATCCTGGACTCACTTTGTAGACCTGGCTGGCCTCGAACTCACAGTGATCCGCTTGCCTCTGCCTCCCGAGTGCTGGGATTAAAGGCGTGCGCCACCATGCCCGGCTCCTTCTTGTTTAACTTCAGTTCATGTAGCTCACGGGCCGCCGTGCAGTGGGCTTCTTCCAGTTCCGGGGTTAGAACTCAGGTCATCAGGCTTGCATGCAGGCATTCTTGCCCACCACCAACCACTGCTGATTTTGGGTGTTATTGTATTCATTTGTTTTGCTTTAAAACCAGAGTCTACCTCTAGCCCAGGATGGCTGCTCCCTTCATTCCCCCAGGTGTGGTCACGGCTGGCTGAAGCACCATGACCTGCCAACTGGAGGACAGTCGCTAAGACCTTGAACTTTCCATCCTCCTGCTCCAGTCTCCTGAGTGCTAGGATGATAGGCCTGTGCCATCAAACTAGGTTCCAGGTGGTGCCCAGGGGATCTGGCTTGCTAGGTCAGCACTCTACCAACCAAGCTGCATTTCAGCCCCTGGGCCTTTTTTCTTTTTTAATGCATTTATTTTTATGTATATGAGTGCTCTATTTGTACGTACACCTGCATATCAGAAGAGGGCATCAGATCTCACTATAGATGGTTGTGAGCCACCATGTGGCTTCTGGGAATTGAACTCAAAACTTCTAGAAGAGCAGACGGTGTTCTTAACCACTGACCCATCTCTCTGCCCACCCCCACCATTTTTTGTTTTGTTTTTTGTTTTTCGAGACAGGGTTTTTCTCTACAGCCCTGGCTGTTCTGGACTCACTTTGTAGACCAGGCTGGCCTCGAACTCGCAGGAATCCACCTGCCTCTGCTTCCCAAGTGCTGGGATTAAAGGTGTGCGCCACCACACCCGGCTCCCCCGCCATTTTTAAACCGTGACTTCAGGTCCCCTCGGCCAGGCGAAGTTTTCAGACTGGGTGGTAACTGCCCTCTAAGCAGGCAATTCTGTCTCTGAGCCCCAAGATATAGAGGTGGGGGCTGCTTGCAGGAGACTGAGGAGCGTCCTGGCTAAAGCAAACCCCGACCCCTCTCCCCTGCAGTGTACCACTGGGTAGAGATGCGGACCAAGATGCGCATCATGGGCTTCCACGCTGAGGCTATCAAGCCGCTGAATGAGGAGGCGGCTGCCGAGCTGGGTGCGAACCTGCTGGGCGAGGCCATCATCTTCGCCTGCGCGGGCAGCTGTTTGCTGATGGAGTTCTGGCGCCAACAGTCCGTGAAACACCGCAAGGAAGTGCAGCACGTGGCCTCGCTGCAGTCGCTGCGGGAGGACGTGGACCGCCTGGAGCAGGCCCTGGATGAGCTGCAGCTGCAGGTGCAGGAGACCCTGCCCAGGAGTGCGCTGGACCAGCTGCGGGCGGAGTTGCTGGCTACGCTGCAGGAGTTCAAAACCCAAATCTGCGAGCCCGAGGCGGATCCCGAGGCCTCTGAGGAGTAGGGGGTTTGCACTCAGGCCTTGGAGGGCTGTCTCGGCTTGTCGTGTGACTGGCCTCTCTGCTTGGGCCAGGACATGCCCTGGTCTGGGGGGACAGAGGAATCCTAGGCTAGGAGAGGTGTGAGCATTCCTTTCCATGTGGTCTCTTTCACCCACTGGGGGGACATGCCAGAGACTCATCTCCACAACCCCACATCATCAGTGTGTTGGGGAGTCACCTAAGAACCCCTTGCCTAAGGCCCTGGCTCATCACACTGTAACACTCCCAGCCTCCCAACACTTCCTGCCTCTAATCTACCTCACATTTTAGGGAAAGAGGACAGGCTGGGGGTGGGAGGCTGCTCTACCCTGCCCTGCACAGCTGGGCCCTCTTTAGTTCAGCGCACTGCCCGCTCACTGGCTGGGAACAGTTTCCTCATGTCTTAGGAGAGGGGGAATTTGGTTTTAACCAAGAACAAATCATCCTGCCCGCCTTCCTGCCTCAGTTCCGTTTATCTGTCCTGTCTCCATCCTACCCCTTCATGTCTTCCATGCCAGCTCCTTTCCTAACAACCTGCACCCTCAACATGTGGGTCAGTGGCATGCCTCCGTCCGCTACCGCCCCCCCCCCCACTCCTGCTTCACAGCATTCTTAGGGACTGCCCTCCAAATGGAACATTCCAGAAGACAAATGAACTCATTTACTAAACCACCAGGCCGCGAAGGGGTGGCCTATTGAGCTCTGACTAGTTTTTTTGTTTTTTTTAAGACTTTGAATGTTTTATAATTAAAGGACCCCCAGGTTAAAGAGTGTATATCTCAAAACATCATTTGCTGAGCCAGCGTTAGTGTCATCCATTCCAAGGAGGAAAAAACTAGGGGAGGGGACTTCTAGTGGGGGCGGGGGCACGACACACGACGTATGTCTTCTGAGACCTTTCCCTGGTAAAGAAACCAGCCCAGAAGTAATCGGTAAAACCTAAGGATCACACAGCCTGTGTGTGCCGCCTGTGTGTGTGTGTCCACCTTAGGATGGAGGAGGCAGGCTCGTGAGGAGGGGCGGGGCAGAGTGCAGGCCAGAACAAGTTGCTTAGCCTGGAACCAGGAAACAAGAGGGTAGTAGAATCTTCACAAGGGTCCCCAAGCTGGCAGCAGCCCCCTCTCCCAAGTCACTCCAGAGACCTTCACATTTATAAAAACTGCAGATTTATTCAGCAAGGGCCCGTGTCCAAGAAGCTAAGGTGTGGAAGTCGGAGGACCTCTTTTTTCCTCTTCTCTCCCTCACTTCACCTTCCTGGAGGGCAAAAATGGTTTGGACCAGAAATCCTAACCCAAATTAAAAAAATCCACAAAACTGAGGTCTCAAAAAAGTTAAAGAATCCTACTTCCTCATAGAAAAGAGGGAAGAGCCAAGGGAAAGGGGGAGGTGTCCCAAGGGTGGGGGAAGTAACCCCCCACCGGGTGGGATACCTCCCTCTGACAAGCTGCCTCCGATGAGGCAAGCCTGGGGTACAGTATTTAAAAACTCCCACACCCCATTTTATCAAAATCAAAGAGAAAAAAAATTTCCCTTCCCCCCAAACCCAAATATATATATATATACTTTTTCTTTTAAAAAAAATTTCCAAGGCATTAAAGCATTAAAGTGAATCCAGAACAAGGGAAGGTGGGATCCCCTCCTTCCCTTTCTGTGGGGTTACTCAGTATATCCCCCAGCAGAGGAACCAGCCCCAAGGGGATGGTAGAGGGAAAGGACCAACAGGAACAAAGGGGCGGGACCTCCGTATCCAATCAGCAGCCAGCGTGGGTGTGGCCACGGCACCAGGAAGCCACACCCCTGTGGAATCTTCCAAGTGGGAGCCCGTGGGGGAGAAGCATTCTTGTGTACTCTTGGTCAAGTTGAGACAGGGAAAGCAGGTGCCAGGCGGGGAAGTGCAGAAAAGAGCAATGGGTCTTCTGGGTCCCTGTGGTCAAGGAGAACCCCGCTTCCTCAACTCCTGGACAAAGGCTGGAAGGAAGAGGCAGAAGTCAGGCCAGCCACGGGACCCTTCCTTTCCAAGGTAGGCTCCTTCCCTGGACACAAGGCCCTTAGAAATGTTGCCTTAGAACAAAAGTGCCTCCTCACCTTCGATTATTTCCTCTTTCATTTTCTGCAGCTCTTTCCGCACCTCTTCCAGAAGCTCCTGAAAAGAACCAACCATGAGGAGACTCCTTTCTTATTCTAATCTTTCTCAAGTTCTTAAAAACATTTACTTATTTGTGTGCTTGTGAGGGTATATATGTGTGTGAGCACATGCAGAGGAGTGAGGGAGTTCACTCCTTCTACTGCCTGGGTTCTGCAGATGGAACTCAGATTGTCAAGTCTGGCATAAGCACACCTGCTGAGCCATCATAAAGGTGTGTTTTATTTCAGGGACAAGGATGGAAACAATGGCATCTTGAATGCTACCTAACCATATTACTATGGAGCCACACCCCAGCCCCTCACTGGGGGATTCTAGGCAGGGGCTCTACCACTGAGCCACGCCCCCAGCCCCTCACTGGGGGATTCTAGGCAGGGGCTCTACCACTGAGCCACGCCCACAGCCCCTCACTGGGGGATTCTAGGCCGGTGATTTACCACTGAACCACCCCACCAATCCTCATTAGGAGATTCTAGGTACTTTTCTGCTTAGCTAGGTTCCCCTTCTCCTCTTTTCTTGACTGAAAAGACAGAGGAAGCAGGTTCAACAACCCTTCCCACCCTCATCGCCTGACGCAGCTGACAAGGTCACAAAAGGACGGGAATGCTCTATAGGAGAATTCTAGATCTTTGGGTCCAGCAGAATAGTGCTGGAGAGCATCCAGCAAGCACGCTTGCCAAATGGACATAGTCTCCTGCCAACTCTGACTAGCTGGAGCCACTGGGTTGAGAATTCTGGGTACTCAGCAGGGATGAGTGATAGACTGGTAAGGCCTGTGGGAAATGGTATGGTGGTCTCTCCCCCTGCACCTCACCCTCCATCTCCCTTTCTCAGACCATAAGCCTAAGGTTTCCAAGCCGTTCCTAGAACCATTCCGCACGCAGGTCTGTCTCTCCGAGCACCCTACCTGCTTTACCCTCTCCAAGTCAGAGTCATCGCTGGAGCTGGGTGTGGAGGGGTGCGCCTCAGAGGTAGTCACAGAAGAGGAAGACTTCATCCTGGAAGAGTTGGTATGGGACAGGAATCGGGTTGGTGGCAGGGTGGGGGTGGCTGCCTCCCTCTTTTCCTATCCCAGGGGTTACATTACGTTCCCCCTAACGTTGATGGCCTACCTTGGCAAGGTTGTGCTGTTCTTTTCCCAGGGTCTCCGCACAGGTTCTGGGTGGGTGGGTAGAACAAATAAGAAAGGTCAGAGCCAAGCATTGCCCCCACAGTACCATACTACCACCAAACCCACCATGGCAGAGTTTCAGAAAACTACAATCCCCAGGATTTTTTTTCACAGATTTCCCATTTAAGTGCTGCCACAGCAAGAACAAGGCATCCTGGGATTTGTAGTTTCTAGGGCTAGACAGGGCTGTCACTCACCACTCTGGGCGGGGACTCGGTTCTCTGGTTCCTCCTGCTGGTGGTAAATTAAAGTGTCACAAACCACCCTTTCCTTGCCACTTCCTCTTCTAGGTCCAAAGCCAGTGGAACCCAGTCACACCTCCTCCCTGCCCTAGGGTACAGCATAAGGAATATAGAGCAGGAAGGGTCCCCCGACTTACACTGGCAGACTCGTCTTTGGGGGGCTTCTCTCCAGCCTGTGTGGCTTTCCTTCTGCAGAGGGGCAAGCAAGGACAAGCTGCAGTTCACGCTCTGCCACTCAGCAGCACCCCTTCCTACTGCTAAATTCCAAGACACTTTTGAAAAGTTAAAGACGGGGCCTGCAACATGGCTCAGCAGACAGAGGTGATGGCCGCCAAGCTGGGTCGCCTGATTTGACCCCATAGTCCCATGGAAAGGTGAAGTAGAAAACGGAGCTGCAGATTGTCCTCTAACCTCCAAGTAAACACACAGGTGCAATAAATAAACGGAGTAATAATTCTTAAAGAGAAGCAGGCGGAAGCCGGGCGTGGTGGCGCACGCCTTTAATCCCAGCACTCGGGAGGCAGAGGCAGGCGGATCGCTGTGAGTTCGAGGCCAGCCTGGTCTACAAAGTGAGTCCAGGATGGCCAAGGCTATACACAGAGAAACTCTGTCTCGAAAAACCAAAAAAAAAAAAAAAAAAAAAAAAAAAAAAAAAGAGAAGCAGGCAGATCTGTGAGTCCGAAGCCCACCTGGTCTACACAGTGAGAGAGACGGGAACCGCATGGCACAAGCCTGTAATCCCAGTATTTGAGAGGTAGAGGCAGGAAAATCATTCTAAATTCCAGCTCAGCCAGGGCTGAGAACAGCAACAGCAATAACAAAATCCAGTTTAGGGCCAACAAGATGGTCCAAGTAAGGAAGGGGACTTGCTGCCAAACGGAGGACACAAGTTCAACTCCCAGAACCCTCATGGTGGAAGGAGAGAAACAGCTCTTCCCCGGTGCTGTGGGCACACTCAGATATTCAGTAAATAACAATAAACTTAAGATTGTTCTTCTAGAATTTGGAGGGATGCCCCATAATCCCCAAGTCTGGAAATCCTAAGAACTGTAAGGGTGAGAAGGCTTCTAGGTGAGCAAGCTCAGAGTCCTTTAGGAATTTAAGCTTCCAGGCCGGGCGTGGTGGCGCACACCTTTAATCCCAGCGCTCTGGAGGCAGAGGCAGGTGGATCGCTGTGAGTTCCAGGCCAGCCTGGTCTACAAAGCGAGTCCAGGACAGCTAAGGGTAACACAGAGAAACACTGTCTCAAGGGAAAAAAAAAAAAGAACCTAAGCTTCCAGAATGTTCCAGTGGAACCTCCCAGGGCTCCAACACTGGAGTGTGAGCACATGTCACAGTCCATAAGTCACCTCAGGCAATGACAGTCTCCAGCACCCCCAGTGTCTCAGACAGCATCCTGTCCCAGACATGGCTGTCACCAGGTAGGACTGCTACCCAGGGACATAAAGCAGATGTATGCAGGTGTGTCATCCCAGCGCTCCGCTCTGGAGGCTGAGGCAGGAAGTTCAGCCTGGGTTAGACACAAGAGGGAGAGAGAAGACAGGGACTATGGGGAGAGGAGAGGACGGGATCAGCTCTCTTGACAGCCTGTGGCTGACTTCCTAGGGACTCAAGCTCACCTCCGGGCCAGCATGGCATTCATCTCTTCCATAAGCCCCCCGCCAGTGCTTCGACTACTCTCAGCTTTGGGGGCTGAGGGCCCCCCAGAGACCTCCTCCTGCTGAACGAGTGAGAAGGGGTAAGAGGGCTTCAAAGGTAGGCCAGGTGACCTCCCAGCCCTTTTGTGACACCTCTGGGGGACTTCTGACCACCTCCCATTGTCCCCTCAGGACTTTATCCCAACTACTCACCTTGCTCACTTTCCTGAGTTTGGCTCCAGCAATGGCAGCAGCCAGGCCGGGGGCCCCGGAACCCCCACCGCTGGGGCCCTGGGCTGTAGGGAGAGGGGGTGCAGGAGGTGGGGCACCCCCTGATCCATGACCTGCAGCAGATACCCCTGAAGGAGGCAGACCTGACGGTGGAGGGGGACCAGGAGGAGGGGGAGGTCCCGGAGGGGGAGGTGGGCCCCCAGCTGGGGGAGCAGGCGGACCTCCTGCAATAAACAGAATGGTACTGCTGAGAGGAGCCTTACTCTTCGGCCTGGCCCGCCCAGCCCGGTCCTCCAGGGAGTCCCTCATGACCCAGTAGGCAAGCCATCACCTGCATTGGAGACGCGGCGTTCCATGTGCTCAGGTTGCCTGTGCAGGGGGAAAGAACCTGCCTTCAGCCCCCAAGCCAAGCTAGCCATTGGGGGAGGGGGGAGGGGGGAGAGGCAGAAGCTTCTGGATCCTCTCTGGAGGTCCCCAGGGAGCCCAGGGGCTTGCCCTACTTTCTGTGTCTACCCTGTGTTACCTTCTGAGGGCCCAGGGGAGGAGAATGAGAAGCAGGCAGGGATGAGGCCTGGGTGGGTGCAAGCCTTCTTTTCAACTGTCACAGACAGCTGCTTACAAAGTAGCCAAGGGCCTGAGAAAGCTGGGGAACCCTGGGGGGGAGTAGGGGGTACCACCCAGACTAGTTCATTCTCTCATCAGATCCTATTGTGGGGGTTAGATTTTCTTTTTTTTCCCCCTGTTGAGACAGGGTCTCACTCACTGTGTAGGCTAGGCTAGCCTGGAACTTTATAGATCAGGCTGGATTCTAACTTGAAGATCTGCATTCTAAAGGTCTAGAAAAGGTGTGTGACAGCATGCCCATTAATGGGTTGATTTTTTTTTTTAATATTATAAGATTTATTTGTGAGTTCAAAGTCAATACATCTTCATTTTTCTCATTTGTAAAGGGAGCGTTTTTGTTTTTTTTTTTTTTTTTTGTAAAGGTTTTTCGAGACAGAGTTTCTCTGTGTAACAGTCCTGGCTGTCCTGGACTTATTTTGTAGACCAGGCTGGCCTCGAATTCAGCAGCGATCCTCCTGCCTCTGTCTCCTGAGTTTAAAGGCATGCACCACCACGCCTGGCTGGGAATGATTTTTATAACAGGGCCCCATACTGATTTCCAAGGCCAGCCTGGAATTCACTATGTAGCCCAGGCTGGCCCCAAACTCTTGACATTGCTCCTGCCTCAGCCTCCCATACCCAGTTTCACAGCAAGTCTCTTGGGCTCCAGGAACTTGGCAAATAGTGTCTGAATGCTGTTTGCTTTGAGACTCTTGGCTCTTAGGCCTTTCTAGAAAGTGAAACATGGCAGGGTTCTGAACTCCAGGAGCTATGGGAGTGAGGGTCCCACCTTTTCTGTTGTTCCAGCTCCTCTGGGGAGGGCCCATTCTGGGCAGACCAGGCAGGGGGTGCAGGGGCCGGGGGAGGCCCACCTCCTGGAAGGTGAAAGGAAAACCACAATGAGACAGCAGGAGCTCTGCCCTCCTCTCCTCAAGATGGCATCCCGAGGCCGAGAGTGGTGGCACATGCCTTTAATCCCAGCACTCTGGAGGCAGAGGCAAGAGGATCGCTGTGAGTCGAGGCCAGCCTGGTCTACAAAGCAAGTCTAGGACAGTCAAGGCTATACAGAGAAACCCTGTCTCAGAAAAAAAAAAGATGGCATCCCAGTGAACCAGAGGCCCTGCCTTCCCTGAGAAGGGACAGCACCCAGGAGAGAGAACAAGGAACAGCTTTCCTGGGCCTGAGTGGCTGTAAGGTGGGACACTTAATGGACACAGAGCTGCCAGTAGTCCTTAAACCATGAAGGGGGGAAATTTGCAAACCAATCTCTTTCCTAGCCCCGAGGGACCATGCACAGGCCTGCACTACCGACTGCATTTCTCCATGTACACAGAACGGGCAAGCCCTCCCATTAGTACTGACAAGCCTTTGTAAAGCCAAAATCTCAGCTACTAAGCACTTTTCCCTCTACAGACAGCAGAGCAACCACCAAGGATACAACCTTGAAAATGCT
Source organism: Acomys russatus (assembly GCF_903995435.1). Classification (NCBI taxonomy): domain Eukaryota; kingdom Metazoa; phylum Chordata; class Mammalia; order Rodentia; family Muridae; genus Acomys; species Acomys russatus. The sequence goes on from NC_067155.1 coordinate 13,739,795, forward strand.
GTCTTGAGGGCGCTGGGGTGTGGTTCAGTGGTAGAGCCCCTGCCTAGAATCCCCCAGTGAGGGGTTGGGGGCATGGCTCAGTGGTAGAGCTCGAGTTTAGCCTGTCCAAAGCCCATGTTCAATCACCAGCACCTCCAAAACATGACAGGATCTTGGCGTCATTAAAGAGCTTTAAAAAAAAAAAAAAAGGAATCTTGTTCCCTGCACTAGAGTCTCCATTTGACCCAGATCCCCACATGAGCTAAATGTTTGTGGAACAGTAAGAAATGCCATGTAGCTGAGGACAGTGGCACTCGCTTTTAATCCCAGCACTCGGGAAGCAGGGGCACCCAGATCTCTGAGGCCAACGAAGGCTAGCCTGGTCCAAGACAGCCAGGGCTACACCAAGAAACCCTGTCTAAAAAAAAAAAAAAACCGAAAATAAACAAAAATAAAACATAAAATAAATAAATAAATAAGTAGGGCTGGGCGTGGTGGCGCACGCCTTTGATTCCAGCACTCTGGGAGGCAGAGGCAGGCAGATCTGTAGGTGTTTGAGGCCAGTTTGGTCTACAAAGTGAGTCCAGGACAGCCAAGGCTACACAGAGAAACCTAGTCTTGAACCCTACACCCACATCCCCAGAAAAGTATAGAAATTGCACCTAGAGACTTATTTTGAATCCATTTTAAAAATGCTGGACAAGCCTGCCTCACTGAGCTGTTGCCCTGGCATGCACCAAATCTGACTATGTAGCCCAGGATGGCCCAGAACTCTCCACTTCCTACGCACACCTTCTCAAAGGCTCACAACTACATGTAACATGCCACCATGACGAACACAGGAAGCACAGCGGAGGCTGGACAGACAGATGTCTCAGTCCAGCCCATGGTGCTCAGAGAACGAGCGATCATCTTAGAGACGGTGCACTTTACACTTAGGCATACACCAGGTGTGGACAATTCTCACAAGAGTTTGCTGTCTATGGATCAGCCGATTTCAGATAGGTAGACTCAGGCCCCAGAGGGCAGCATAGCAGCTTCAGGCTGCGGAGCACTGCTGCGGGGTCTCCTCTGCTCACCCCCACCCCCAGTTATGTTTTGAGACAGGGCTTCTGTGTATCCCTGGCTATCAGGAAACTCTATAAACCAGGCGGGCCTCGAACTCAAGAGATCAGCCTGCCTCTGCTTCCCGAGTGCTGGGATTAAAGGCGTGTGCCACCATGCCCGGCTGGTTTTTTTTTTTTTTTTTTTTTTTTTAAATGTGTATGGGTTTTGTTTTTGAGACAGGGTTTCTCTGTGTAGCCTTGGCTGTGCTAGACTCACTTTGTAGACCAGACTGGCCTCGAACTCAGCAATCTTCCTGCCTCTACCTCCCGAATGCTAGGATTAAAGGTGTGTGCCATCACGCCCAGTGTGTATGGGTGTTTTGCTCACACACACACACACATGCCTACTGCCCACAAGGCCAGAGATGTTCAGATCCCTTGGGACTGTGAGCCACCCACCATTTGGGTGCTGGGAATTAAACCCAGGTCCTCTGGAAGAGCAGTAAACACAAGTAAGGACTGAACCATCTCTCCAGTCCTCCAACACACAAAAACAGGGAGGCACACATGCACGCAAGCGCACACACTTTCTTTGCGAGAATCTTATGTAGGTAGCTCAGGCTGGTCTCAAACTTGCTGTGTAGCCGAGGATAGCCTTAATGTCACTGTCCTCCTGCCTCCATCAGCCAAGCACTGGAGCACAGTGCCAGGCATGTGCCACCAGACCAGGTCTGTGCAGTGCCGAGGACCAAGCGTAGAGCTTCACACACACTAGGTGGGCTCTCTACCCACAGAACTCCGTTCCCAGTCCCCGCTCTTATTCATTTATTCGTGACAAGGACTTGCTATGTCATCCAGGCTGGCCTGGAACTTGTTACAATCCCCCTGCCTCGGCCTCCCAACGGCAGGGATTACATGCACATGATCCCCAACGCTATCCCACCTGCCCATCTAACCTTCCAAGGCCTCTAGGGCGCTGGCCATGCCGGCTGCGAACTGTGCTGCGTCCTCCTTGCTGCCAAAGTTGAGGCCCCAGACCTGGCGGGCATCACGCCACTGATGGAAGATGGGAGTGGCCTGGTTGTACTTGACACCCCGGATGATGGCACAGTTGATAACCACCTAGAGAGGCAACAGGTAGGTAAACGTGCGGGGGTGGAGTGGGGGTGGAGTGGGCTCAGTGGCAGGGGAGACAGAGGGACGGAGGGACGGAGGGAGCTTGCACCTGCTGGTCCGGCTGCATCTTGCGGCCGACAACTCGGAAGGAGTTGGCAGTGGAGTTGTGGTATATCTGGACGCGGCTGAAGGCCTGGGGACCGGTGCCAGCAGGGAGCCATCGCTTGTTGCTGTCATCATAAAGCATCACAGTAGCCCGGCTGGAACAGATAACCGTCTCGCTGCCAGGAGAGAAAGCAGAGGGGCCAGTCACATTCTCCATGTGGGTCTCCCGTGACGTGACAAGAATTGGAGGAAGAGCAGCAATACAGCGGCAGACAAGAGAGAGGAGGGAGGGCAGAGGAGTCCGACTTCCTCTCAGAGATCCAGACACAGTATGACACCAGGGGAGGGGGGCAAATAACCAGGAAATATCAGATGGAGAAAGACGTGAAAAGGAAGAGTCGAACGAACAAAAGCATGGCCCGGAGTGACAACAAAAAAACAGGTGCTAGGTGCCAAGTTGATGGCCTAAGCTCAAATCTCCCCGACCCATACAGGAGAAGCAGAAAACTGACTACAACATGTACATGCACGTACAATCCCCCAGTGAGGGGCTGGGGGCGTGGCTCAGTGGTGGAGCCCCTGCCTAGAATCCCCCAGGGAGGGGCTGGGGGCGTGGCTCAGTGGTGGAGCCCCTGCCTAGAATCCCCCAGGGAGGGGCTGGGGGCGTGGCTCAGTGGTAGAGCCCCTGCCTAGAATCCCCCAGTAAGAGGCTGGGGGCGTGGCTCAGTGGTAGAGACTTGCCTAGAATCCCCCAGTGAGGGGCTGGGGTGTGGCTCAGTGGTAGAGCCCCTGCCTAGAATCCCCCAGGGAGGGGCTGGGGGCGTGGCTCAGTGGTAGAGCCCCTGCCCTTCTTGCCCAGCTTGCTCTAGGCCTTTGGTTGAATCCACAGTACTATTAAAAAACAACAACCTCGAAAAAACAAAACAAAAACCAAAAAAAAAAAAAAAAAAAAAAAAAACCCAACAACAACACAACAACAAATGGACTGATGAGTACACTGTAAGGAAGAGATAGGCAGGCCACACACAGGAAGAGGCAGAGAAAGAGAAAATAGGGCCCCTAAGGTTTGAGCTGGGGTCTGGGGCTCAGCCTTTAGAGCATCAATCCAAAGTGAAATGCAGTTTGACTAGGAAAGGCAGAGAGAGATGCTTGACCTAACAGCCAGAGAGAGAGGTGAGAACAGCTGCTGCTGCCTGGCCTCAGTTTCCCCCCCTCTCTCTAGCACCTCTGCTCCCAGCCCAGGTCGGATGAGGAAGCTGTGGCTGAAGGACAAGAAGTGTGAGGACAGGTCCCAGCCCGCCCCCCTTCCCCTGAGGCTGCTTTTACTGGCCACCTGGTCCATCTGGTTCCCCTGGGGGCCCAAACAGCCATTTGGCTCACATTCCTGGCTGTGCTGTCACACCCTGTGGCTGGGGAATGGAGACACAGCGGTGGCCCAGACAGACTGCCTGGCCACCATCCTCCTGGATGTGAGGGGGACACAAATCAGTCTGGAGAGCAGCTGGCCCAGCCCAGGGCGCAGGCGCAGCTGAGGAGACCACCAGGAAATGATAGATGTAGAGTCTGACGCTGAGGGGCGGGGGGAGTCGGGGGGGGGCGGTGGTTCAAATCCCCACCACTCTCTTCTTCCACGTGTCACAGATCATCTCCCTCATCTGTCGCTTAGGGAGGACATGATGGCTCCAAACTCCCGAAGGCCATGAGTAGGAACGAGCCTGGTTAAAGTACAGCAAGTACTCTTGTCATGAACACTGGGGTACTAAGTGCTTGGTCACCGTCAACCCTTAGGGCTCCCTGAACACCTCCATCACCTAAGAGGCCACACACCTGTCGTCCCTCCCCACTCCCAAGGCTCAGTTCTCCTCCAAGGCAGTTACTAAGGTTTCCAGACAGGAAGTAACTTGGCCAAGGTCACACACAGACAGGGGAAGTGGGGGTGGGGGGAGTTTAGGCCCCACCTACCCCCACCAGACAGGGGAAGTGGGGCATGCGGGGGGTGCTCACCCCACCCCCTACAGGGCTTTTTCCTGAAAAGAAGAAGTTTGTGGTTTCCAGGGGAAAGACACTGTACCCCACAATGGTGGGGCTTGGGGGCGGGGTGTGACGCCAGATGGTGAGGAGGGCTCAACAGGGAAAGCCCCTTGGTAGGCCCCCTGCACTGCCCACAGAGCCTTGCACTCCAGCTTGGCAAGTTAGTTGCTCCATCACCAGCTCCTAGCTGGGCCCATGCCTTCCCAAGTCACTCTGTCTGTCCTACAGCATCCCTTCAGGACAGACGCTGTTCCACCTGGGTGCAGCGGAGACGGTTGAGTAGCCCACCCGTAGTCTAGCAGAGGGGAGGCCCTGAAGACAGACGAGGCAGTTCCCATGTCCCACTCGTAACCACAGACCTGTGGGTCCTACCCAAACATCAGGTGTCATCTGAAACAAGCGTAGCTTCAGGGACTGTTTCTGGCTCAGGCACCCTTGGCAGGGCAGGGCTAAACCTCACCCACACCTGCCACCCACACCCAGGGCAGACTCTGGCCAGATGCCCAGGGTGTCACTGCCCCACCCAGGTGCACTTTGGCCTCCCAGGTGGTCCTGCCCTGCCAAGGCTCTGGTCCGGAGGGAACACTGCTGGCTGGGTGAGCCTGGGCTGGGTCCTGCCTCAATTAGATCCTAAGAATGATCTAATAGAAGAACGCAATCTCAGAGTCCCGTCTGTCTGTCCGTCCAGTGTCCCCCCACCCCCACCGCTCCCAGCCCCCACCAAGGCCTGCAAGCCTCAGATCCAAGGCCTGTGAGGTACCCTGTGCTCTGGTCTCGCTCCTCCCCTCTCTGCTCACTCTTCCAACATCCTCCGCTCTGCCTGAACCACATCCCTTCCCAGAAGCCCCTCCCCAGCACCTCACCTGCACACCCCACAGCCGGACAATCTTTTGTTTTGAGGCAGGCATCCTTGTAACTCAAGCCAACAAACAAAACAAAAAACCAGAACTAGTCTCGGATGGATGCCCCCCGCCCCAACCCAGCACCAAACAGTCATCCCAGCACTCAGGAGGCTGAGGCAAAGGGGTCTTAAGTTGGAGGCCAGCCTGTGCCAAGCAGCGAGACCCCCTGTCCCAGTGAAACTAAACAGCAATCCAGGGCTGGTGGGTGAAGGCACCTGCCTCTAAGCCTCATAGCCTAGGTTGGACCCTGGAGACTCATGTTGGAAGGGGAGAACAGACCCCTACAGGTTGTTCTCTGACCTCCAACACACCCAAAATCAAAATAATTTTTTTTTAAATCCTTAAAAAAGAAAAGGAGCCGGGCAGTAGTGGTGCTCGCCCATAATCCCAGCACTCAGGAGGCAGAGGCAGGTGGATCTCTGTGAGTTTGAGGCCAGCCTGGTCTACAAAGCAAGTCCCAGACAGCCAAGGGTACACAGAGAAACCCTGTCTCAAAAAACCAAAAATAAATATAATAATAATAATAAAAAGAAAAGATTAAGAAATAGTGAATCAGGGTCAGGGCATGAGGACTTGGAACTGTCTTCCCTCAGGCCCTCGTCACCTGAGAAGCTGCTCCCAGCGCTCAAGGGTGAGCGTGTATATTTAGATGTTCCACCTTTTTTTTTTTCCTTCTTAAAGCAGCACCCCTCTGTCCTCCACTCCTTCCTTCATACCTTGCCTTTTTAAAAATATCAACCCAACTGTTTTCTCATCCTTCAAGGAAGTTAGGGGTTGGGGAGGACATGAGTTCAGATGGGAGCCTCCCTGCTAGCTCCGTTGCTGGCTGCTCGGCTGTGTGATCTCAGCCCCGTGCCTTCGCCTCTCTGAGCCTGCATTTCATCCATCACCTGTCAAAGGGCTGAGACATCAGTTTAGCTCATCAGTTTGCTGAGCGGTGCATCTGGAAATTGGAGCCCAATACCCAGAACAGCATTGCTGACCTTCAAATGTCCATGGCTAAGGTTGAGTCCCTCTGTTCAAGGCCGCTGAGCCTCCCCGAATGCTAGGTACCATTCTAGTTTCTTGAGATGCACTGGGGAGCCAAAGGGATCCTTGGGGGCCCGCTGTCTCAGCAGAGGAAATAAAGGGCAACAGAGGAAATAAAGGGTTCTGTGGCCTCTAAAGTTGGGTGGCGGGGGGTGGGGTGGGGGGGGGCAGGGCCTTTGTAGGCTGGAGGTCAGCCTGGGCCACACAGTGGCAAAGACATAGCCCCCTGTGTTGAATGTCCCCAAAAGGAGCTGCAATGGAAAAATCCCCACAGGAGGTACACACCTGTAACCCCAGCTCTTGGGAGGTTGAGGCAGGAGGATCAGGAATCCAAGGAGGAGGCAGAGGGCTGGCAAGATGGCTCAGTGGGTAGGGACGCCCACAGTTGTCTTTGACCTCCACTTTTCTTCACACATGCCCATCCTCACCAAAATAAAAAATGTAAAACTTTTTTTTTTTTAAAGAGGGGGGAAAAAAAAACCCCAGAAAATTCCACAGCCAGGAACTCTGGCAGAGATTGAAGATGGTTGCAGGTGGAGGCGGGGCTGGGGGGGCTGGGGGGGGGGGGTGGGACCACCTCCTGTCTGTGCAGCTTCACTTGCGGAGCCTCAGTTTCCAGCCTGGGAGTTCCCAACTCACTGAGTCTGTTGTGAGGATGAAAGGGGACAACAGAGACCCGATGCCACAGCCCTGCAGCTGGCAGGCTCCACCATGTTGGCCCAGAGTCCTAACGGGGGTGGGGGTGTCCTCTGGGGACAGGTGACCAAGCACAGGCACTGGCACCGGTACCATTCTTCCCTTTGGTGCTCACCACCCCCCCAACATTACCCCCACCATCTCCTTACACCATGAAACGTGCGACACACATGCGCACACACATACAGCACCTCAACCGAAGCACTATAGTCCAGGCTGACCTAGAACTTACTCCGTAGCCCAAGCTGGCCTCAAACTTGTTATGTAGCAGAAGATATCCTTATGGGGTGGGGTGGGGTGGGGTGACTTTTTTTCATGTTAAAAGTATGTTATTTGTACCAAAAAAAAAAAAACCCACGGATGGTCTATTTTTCTATAATGCCACCAGACTCTGACAGTCCTGGGTACAAATTCAAACTTTGCCACCTCCTAACGGACTCTGTATATACTTTATTATGAGACATGGACTCAGTAGCCCGAGCTGGTCTCTAGCTCTTGATCCTCCTGCCTCCACCTCCCCAGGGTTCCGATTCAGCCATGAGTCATCACATCATACTCCCAAGCCCGTAAACTTTAACAGGCCGTTCCTTAGCATCTCTGCGCCTCAGTTTTACTACCTGTAAAATGGGGGTACTAACATCACATCTATTTTAACTGTGGTGGAGGTTAAAACGGAACCAGACCCATGTTACAGCGCCCGGCAGGACGATGTGTGACTGAACCGGCCACATCATTTAAAAATAAAATAAAGTAACAATCGCTGCTTGTGTTATTCCAGGAGGAAAGGAATGAACCACATGCTTTCAGGATTCTGTCTGCCCAAGAGCCCTCAGACCTCTGACCTCTTCTCTGCCTTCCCAGCTCCCGGATGCAGCAAGACACTCGACAAATATTTGTCAAACTGGGAGAAAAAGAACCATATCTTGTAATTTTCCATCTCACCCGCCTCCCTTCCCACTGCCCCCAGGGCTGTCCCCAGTCAAACCAGTCTGCTCCCTAAACCAACACAGCACAAGAACCTCTGAGGGGACTGCACCCAGGCTTCTTGGTCTGGGGGCGGGGGCCTCAGTTTACCCAGCTGGGAATAAGGGATGTGTCTTTCTCATTATAATCCTAGCTGTCCTTGGAGAAGTGACACAACCCAGCAAGTGACCAAAGACAAGGGGGACCCTCTCCTAAGAGGGTGGGGGACCCGTACATCTTGTGCCTACCCTCAGGGGAGGGAGGTTTGGCTCAAGCCACTGTCAGAGAGGGGGCGGGCTGCAGGAGGACCAGGGCTAGGGGGTGGGGGTGCAGGGGGCCGGCCTAGACATTGCTCCTGCCCTTTTACGGTCTCAGCGAGTGAGGCGGCACTAACTCGGACATCCGCCATCCGCCTTCCACCGGGTCTGGGACCGGAAACGGGTGGGGGAGGGGCGGGGGCTGGGGGGCAGCAGGAGAGGGGAGTGATTGGGGGGGCCAGTGGAGGAACTGACTCCCTTTTGGGGGACAGCACTCCCATGGGGGAGGGAAGGTCGGGCAGGAAGTCTCTGGGGTGTCTCCACGTCTCCTAGCTCCAGATCCCACATGCCAAGGGACAGACATGGGAGGGACGGAGGGAGGGGTCCTGGCCTAGGGTCCTAGAGAAATGTCACCCTGATGTCAGAGAGCAAGACTGGAGGATGTGCACTTGGCGGAGGGGCGGGGGGGGGGGGTAAGCCCCCAGAAGACTCCTCCTCTAGCCAGGGGCTTTGGGGCAGGAAGTCCGAGCCAAAGTGGAGGAAGGGAGATAGTATTGTCAAGATGGAGCCCCAAGGGAGAGATTATGGGGGGGGGGGATGAGGAGAGTGGAGGCCTCTGCCGGCCCAGTCCCCGCCCTCAGGTGAGCCCAGGAGTTCAGGGCAGGTCGGAGAGAAGACATTAAAAAAAAAAAAAAACCTAAACACCCTGGGTCCTCCTCACATTCCTGGGAAGAGGGCAGGAAGAAGCTGGTAAGCATGAGTCCCGGAGGGAGAGAGAAGGCTGTGACCTTGACGCTTTCCAGCGCCCCCTCCTCCAATCCCACGGCTTGGAGAAAGTGGGGGGGGTGACACCCGGGGACATGGAGCCCAGGGGGAGGGGCCGTGGTCTGGGGAAAGCAGCTGGCCCACAGTGCTCACTCGGGGGCCCGCCCCCCACACCAGCTGTCTCGACAGGTGAGTCAGGAAGACAAAGGCCCCCTCCCCCAGCTGCCGCGCCCCCTCCATCCCCGGCCACCAGGTGGGGGGGAGGGGGCGGAACAGAGCCGCCCTCTGGCCCCGGGGGCCGGGAGCCGCCCTGGGCCTAGAGTGCTCCCGGGTCCTAGGACCCAGCCACAGTACCTAGGGAGAGAGGAGTCCCATCTGGACTCTCCAGGCCCCGTGAATGAGAGCCGCAAGATCCCCCCTCGACTGAAGAACCTCTGTGTCCCCCCCAAATGTAAGGGAATCAAGAACTACCCCCGAAGTTAAGGACCACGGTCCCACTCTGAGACACACTCATCCAGCGCCCCAGACTCAAGGGTCCGAAGACCACGACCCCTAAGCTCAGAGTTTCAGGGCTCCAGGTCCCAAGCTAGCCTCCCAACATCTCTCCCAAGACCCCGTTTTGAGTTTAAGTGGGGGCGGGAACTCAGAGCCCCACTTATAAACTGGATCATCCCTCCGAGGCTCTCTACCTATCTGCCAACTCGGAGCTGCTCCCCCCCCCCCAAAAAAAGTCTTCCAATTCTGTGTCCCGAGAGCGCCCTTAAACCTGAAAGCCACCAAAGAGAACCTTAGCAGGCACCGCCCCAAGCATTTAGGAAGTAATGCGGAGAAACGAGGTGTCGATATTTAGAGATCGCTCTAGGAGGCATCGGCCCAGAGCTGGGGCGCCCAGAACGCTGTGTCCCCCTAAATCCAGCTCCGAAGGAGCTGATGGGGGGAGGGGGGACAAAGGCGGGACGAGGAGCCGGCGCCCGGCTGGAACCCGGCTGGGGGGGGGGGTTCGGAGCTCTCACCTCATGGCTGCGCTGAGGGCGGGCGGCGCGCCCACGGGGAGTGCTCCCGGGGCGCCCCTGATTGGAAGTGCAGGGGTGCGGGGCTGGCTCCAGGTTCTGCTCAGTCTCTCTTGGGGTCCCGCCCCATAGAGTCCAGCTTCCTGGGGAGAACGTGGACCGGGCCGGGGCGGGTCTTCGGGCGCCTCCTCCCTCCGGTGCTCTGATAAGGCTAGGATCCCGTGCGACGGAAAGCGGGGTGCGGCGCCCGGATCTCGCCGGCGCACACCCTCGGCCGGCAGCACCTCAGCGGTTACTCTTACTACTGTACTCTTCTTTGCTACATTTCGTTCCAAAATTCCACTCCCCGCACCCACAATGCCGTGCGCCTTAAAGGGACCGCAGACGCCTCCAGGCGGGGGAGGGGGGCGGGGGGGGGATGGAGAGCATTTAAAAGGCAACGCGGAACCTTCGGCTTCCGCAATTGCACTCCTTCCTCAGCCTGGTGGCGTCGGGGTGCACCCTAGGCCTCGCCCCCGGGTTGGAGGGGGTAGTTTGGTGGAAGAAAAGGGGCCTTTCTTTCATCTCTAGCTGTCTCTACTATTGAGTTCTTCAGCAGGGATCTTGGGGTGGGGGGTGTGTGTGTGCAGGTTCTCGAGTCCCAACTCGCTCCGTGGACTTCTGCTCAGTTTTGGAGGGGGGCGGAGAGCCCCTCTGGTTAAGCAAGAGAGCCCATCAATTTCCACTTTTAAGTAACACTTCGGTACATCCCGTTTCCCCCCCAAGATCTTGCTTCTCAGGCCGGGCCCCACCCCTCACCGCCCCTCACCCTCCCGGGGAAGGTGTGGAGGAAGTGAGCCAGGGGGCGCGGCGGGCCGCTGACTCACCGCCGCCCGGTCCCGGCTGGGGTGGGGGCGGGGGTGTGAAGGTGTATGTGGGGCGGGGGTGTGAGGAGAGACGGGGATCCTAGGGATTGGTGGTGGGACCCCGGATCTTCACCCCACGCGTGCCCAGCTACGATTTAGTGTTGCCCAAAAAGGATAGCAGGATCGTTCCAGCAAACCGATAGCCCAGGGGCACGAAAACCCTCCCTGGAGCCCCCTCCCCTCCCCCGAGCCCCCTCCCCTCCCCCAACACTCCAGGGTTGAGTCGAGTCCAGACACCCTCCTCTGCTTCCGCAGTGGGACCCATAGGCCCCGCCCACAGTTACATCATCATCATGTGGACACGCCCCTCCCGTAGAGCTCCACCTGGCAGGACGAAAGGCGTTAACTCTAGGAAAGTGGCAGTTCCTGCTTTACAATTCAGGAAACTGAGGCATGGAGGCGGGGAATGGGTTTAGACTATGATCATCGGGCTAGAGAGAAGGCTCAGAGGTTAAGAGCACCATCCGCTCTTGCAGAGGTTCTGAGTTCAATTCCCAGCAACCACATGGGTGGCTCATAAGCATCTATAATGAGATTTGATGTCGTCTTCTGGCGGGCAGGCAGAACATTGTGTACATAATAAATAAATAAATAAATAAATAATAAATAAATCTTTAAAAAAAAAAAAACCACTATGATCATCTTGCTTGGGACTCCGAAAACTCACGGAGAATCAACCCACGTCTATTTCCCGGATGCTGGCACTCTGTTGGCCTTCACCTGTGAGAATCTCATCCTTCAGGCCAAACTCTTAAATCTGCACTGAAATATCTAGTACAGTATTGTCCTGCCACAAGCTAGGAGGCTGAGGCAGAAGGATCACAAGTTTGAGGCCAATTTGCCCTACAGAGTGACTTCAAGTCATCTGAGTTTACACATTTTTTATAAAGATTTATTATTTATACAGTATCCTGCCCACACGTGTGCCTGCCCACCACAATAAGGCACCAGATCTCATTACAGATGATTGTAAGCTACCATGTGGTTGCTGGGAATTGAACTCGGGACCTTTGGAAGAGCAGACGGTGCTCTTAAACCTCTGAGCCATCTCTCTAGCCCAAGTTTACACATTTAAGAACACAAACGGAGAGCCTGTTGTGGTGGCGCACGCCTTTAATCCCAGCACTTAGGAGGCAGAGGCAGGCAGGGCAGATCACTGTGAGTTCGAGGCCAGCCTGGTCTACAAAGCGAGTCCAGGACAGCCAAGGCTACACAGAGAAACCCTGTCTCGAAATACCAAAAGCAAAGCCACGGAGGTGGCCTGGTGGGTAAAGACACTGGCCACAGTGCACAAGAACAGGAATTCAATTCTTGGGACCATTATGGCAGAAGAAGAGAATCAACTCCCACAATGCAGTTCTCTCACCTCCACCACGTGGACTCCAGGTTAGCCGACTTCGGTTGTCTGTCTTGGGGACACCTGCCTAGCCACTGAGGTCAGCCCAAGATTTTGGGGCGGGAGGGATTAATGTCAAGTGAACGATGAACAAACATCCTTGGCCATTTTCTTCCCCTTCTTCAAGGAGTTGCTTCCTAATGACACTATTTATGTGTCCCTTGTTTGCTGTGTCCCCAAACTGAGCTGTCAGCTGCACTGGGCCTCCAGGATCTCAATGAGTTGAGCCCGCTCACGGCTATGAAGAGGGCCTGATGATACAGCAGTTGCTCGCTGCACGTTTGCTGACCAGAGAATATGCAAATCACGCTTTTGTTTTGTTTTGCTTTCCTTTCGGAAACTGGGTCTCTCTATGAAATACTGGCTGTCCCGGAGCTTGCTCTGTACACCAGGCTGGCCTTGAGATCATGGAGATCAGCCTGGCGTGGTGGCACATGCCTGTAACCCCAGCACATGGGAGGCAGAGGCAGGCGGATCTCTGTGAATTCAAGGCCAGCCTGGTCTACAAAGCAACTCCAGGACAGCCAGGGTTCCACAGAGAGATCCTGTCTCAAAAAAACAAAAATGAGCCGGGCATGGTGGCACACGCCTTTAATCCCAGCACTCGGGAGGCAGAGGCAGGCAGATCGCTGTGAGTTCGAGGCCAGCCTGGTCTACAAAGTGAGTCCAGGACAACCAGGACTACACAGAGAGACCCTGTCTTGAAAAAAAGATGAACAAACAACAACAACAAAAAAATCGTAGAGACGTAGAGATCTGCCTGCCTCGGTCGCCGAAGTCTGGTATCAAACTCCTGTGCTGAAGTCTGGTATCAAACTCCTGTGCCACCATGCCCGGCACAAATCATTTCTAACTTAATTAACTGATTTATGGATTGTGTATGGGAGAGTGTGCTGGTGTGTGCCTCAGCACACTTCTGGGTGCCAGGAAGAGTGTCAGTCCCCTTGGAGCTGGAGTTACGGGCATTTGTATAATGTCTGCTTGCATGGATTTGAACTCAGTGCCTCAGGATTGTGTGCAGTAGGTACTCCTAAACAGCAAGCTTCTCCAGAAGCTGCCCTTTCCCCCTCCCCCGCCCCTGCATTTAAAGAATTTCTGAACCCCATTATGTGACCAGGGTCTTGAGTTCCTGATCGTCTTTGCCCCAAGCCTGGGAGTGTTGGAATCACACCTGGCAACCAACAGCGGTTTTGTTTTTTGTTTTTTGAGACAGGGTCTCTCTGTGTTAGCCTTGGCTGTCCTAGACTCACTTTGTAGACCAGGCTGACCTCGAACTCATAGAGATCCACCTGCCTCTGTCTCCCGATTGCTGGGATTACAGGCGTGCACCACCACACCGGGCCTCAAAACACTTTTTTTTGTTTTTTGGTTTTGGTTTTGGTTTTTCAAGACAGAGTCTCTCTGTGTAGCCTTGGCTGTCCTAGACTCGTTTTGTAGAACAGGCTGGCCTCGAACTCACAGCGATCCACTTGCTTTTGCCTCCCGAGTGCAGGGATTAAAGGCGTGCGCTGCCACCACCACCCGGCTTTCAAACCACTTTTTATAAGAAAGTGTACTTACGGTGCTGGATGAAGTGGCATGAGCCTGTAAACTCAACACAGGAGAGACAGGAAGGCTTCCTGTTCAAGGCTCTCCTGGGTTAAGTGATCAAAACAAAACAAAACAAAAAAAAGGTGGGGGAGGGGGAGGAAGTGCTGGAGAGGAGGCTCAACAGTTACAAGAACTTTCAGAGTCATTTGGTTTGGTTCCTAGCATCCATGAAGAAGGTCACAACACCAGGGAAATTCATCATGAAGGGTTCTGACGCCCTTTTCTGGCCTCTGCAGGCACCAGGCACACATGTCAACAAAGGCAGGCAAAACATTCATATATATATAAATAAATAAATAAATAAATAAATGGGAAGGCAGGGGCAGGGAGGGGGAATGGGGGGGAAGAACAAAGAAAGGGGTCCAAAGAGATGGTGCAGCAGGTGGTGGAGCTTGCTGCCAATCCTGAGGACCTGAGTTCAATCCCTAGAACCAACTCCTTTAATCCCAGCACTCGGGAGGCAGAGACAGGCAGATCGCTGTGAGTTCGAGGCCAGCCTGGTCTACAGAGCGAGTCCAGGACAGTCAAGGCTCCACAGAGAAACCCTGTCTCGAAAAACCAGGGGGGAAAAAAATAAGAGTTGACATCCAACCTCCACCCTCAAGCCACTGCACACCGCACGCCTGTGCTTTGCCCAGACAGACACACGACATGAACAGTGACAATAACAACAGTAAAGGAAAATGCATCTGGAATTACTTTATTAAATAGAATTGCGTAGTCACATCTCTCGCCACCTCCTTTGCAGCAAAGGTTTAAAGAAATATATACATATAAAGGCTGTCACGTGCTGATCACTTAAGATCTGTTTGGTTTTAAATATGGGGGAGGTGGAGGAAGAGGCAGGCTTGGGTTGGGGGTCTTATTGTTGTTTGGGAGAGGGTGAAATTCCCCACTCATAAGACCCTCGTGAAGGGGAAGTAGGAGAAGAGGAAATGAAGTTTCTAGGTTCCTCCATGGCTGGCCTTCCTTCCTCTGACTCTCCTGGTAGGGAAGCCCAGATGTCCCCAGAGGACCGACAGCCAGCTGCCCCCAGGCCTCTGCATTCAAGTCAAAGGTTGAGTGGGTGCCCGCAGCTTCCGCACCGTCTCATCTCTTCTGCAGCAGGGAACAAGGCAGAGGGTGAAGCTTTCTAGAAGCTTCCCTTCTGTTTTGTTTTTCTTTTCTTTCTTTTTTCTTTTTTTTTGGTTTTTCGAGACAGGGTCTCTCTGTGTAGCCTTGGCTCTCCTGAAACTCACTCTGTAGACCACGCTGGCCTCGAACTCAGAGATGCACTCATTTAATGAGTCAGATGGCAACTCAGCTTCCACTATAGGCGTCCTGGGGCTTGAACTCAGGTCGTCAGGCTTGGCAGCAAATCATGTTTACCCACTGAGCCCTGTCACAGGTCACACACACTATTTTACATGACCACTTATTTAGTTAGTTAGTTAGTTTTTGGATTTTCAAGACTGGGTCTCGTAACACTGGCTGTCTTGGACTTCGCTCTGTAGATCAAACTAGCCTGGAACTCACAGAGATCTGTCTGCCTCTGCCTCCCCAGTGCCGGGATCAAAGGCGTGCGCCACCACTGCCAGGCGATCATCATCATCATCGGTTTTTTGTTTGTTTGTTCGGTTGGGGTTTTTTTTTGTTTGTTTGTTTATTTTGTTTTTGAGACAGGGTCTCTCTCTGTGTATCCTTGGCAATCCTGAACTCGCTTTGTAGACCAGGCTGGCCTCGAACTCACAGCGATCCGCCTGCCTCTGTCTCCCGAGTGCTGGGATTAAAGGCATGCACCACCATGCCGGGGTCCACTATGCCTATTTTAAAGGGCCTTGAGAGAGTACTTATTGCGTAAGCACACTTGCCCCCAAACCCGATGATCTGAGTTCAATTCCCGGGACCCACATGGTGGAAGGAGAAAATGGTCTTTATCCCTCTGACCTCCTTAACAGCAGCGTGCCACACATGCCCACGTATATATACTCTCACAGGCACACACAGGCATGCTCACCGGCTGGTGCTGGGGTGTGTATGCGTGGGGGCAGGCGTGCATACACACGCCTGTACACACACACACACACACACACACACCAGGTCTGGGCTGGCACTAGGGCTAGAACTTGGTGGTGGTATCCTCGGTAGAGTGTCGGGCGAGGGCGGGGGGGCAGGCAGACAGAGGTGTAGGGTAGGTTGGGGGTAAACCCCCAAAGAGAGTGCCTTACCTCTTGACATCCCTCTGCGGTCTGACATAGTTTAGAGTAAGCTTCAGCAATGACCGTAGCCCTAGAGAGCAAAGGGAAGCCCTCAAGAGGAGACCTGGTCCCTGTCGTCACCCTGCCCCATGCCACCTTGCCCCAGCTCACTTGCTGTGGATCCCTCCTCCAGGAGGCAAGCCTGGGATGTGCTCTGAGGCCAGGGTCCTGAAAACCGTGTTTAGGCACGGGGGTTCCTGAGCAGAGGAGTACAGCTCTGAGGAGGAGGAGGAAGTTAGGGAGGGGGAGGGCCCATACTTGCCAACCACCCTTCCCACTGGCCATTTGACGCACTCACCAGCCACTTTGTGGCTCAGGGCTGCATCCAAAGCCATCTCCTTGCCGATGGCTTCCTCACAAGGTCTGGGGGCCCCTGGAAAGCAGACTACCACGCAGGTCATGTTATCCAGACTTCCCTGGGTAAAGTGAAGGGGGGGGGGGATAAAAGCCTCGTGGGAGAGACAAAGGCTCCATCCCCGGGATCTGGGGCTTTGAGAGCATGGCTTGCCAACAGTCCTGATGTTGGGAGACACCTCCCCTCCCTCCCCCGCCCAATCAGTTATCTAATTCCACTCAAGTCTAATCCACCATCTTCCCATTTTGACCCATCTCTTGGACCACGCCCTTTCCGGGTCCTAGCTACCATGTTTTATTAAGGAAAACAAGCCACAGGCCAGCAAGATGGCTCAGTGGGCAAAGACGCTTGCCTGCCACCAAGCCTGACAGCCTGAGTATGATCCCTGGTACTTATGTGACAGAAGAACTGATTGACCTAAGATGTTCTCTTAGGCATCTGGGAGCGATGGCGCATGCCTTTAATCCCAGCACTCGGGAGGCAGAGGCAGGCGGATCGCTGTGAGTTCGAGGCCAGCCTGGTCTACAAAGTGAGTCTAGGTCAGCCAAGGCTGCACAGAGAAACCCTGTCTAAAATAAAGAAATAAATAAAAAGTAAAACAATTTAAATAGACAGCCAAAGCCTTCGAAATTCTTCCTACTTCCTATTGTAGGTCTCTTGTTTCACACACATTTTAGGACAAGCCAGAAGCGTACAAGGACCCCATTCCTAAAGGCAAAACCCCTTCTAGAAAATCCCTCCCACTCACCTATCTGCCCCTCACACCCTCTAGCTCAGCCCCAGCCCTTATCAACGAAATCCCTCCTCCCCACATGCAGTAGCCCCAGGACCTTGCACAGACACGTGTCCAACAGCTGCGCACAGAGCTGCTCCGGAGCCAGGCCTAAACGCAGGCGCGACGCCACCAGCTTCGCCAGGTCCGCACCAGACAGAGCGTCCCACACGCCATCAGAGGCCAGGAGCACGAACTCGTCCTCGGCTTGGCGTGCAAGCGCAGCCACCTCGGGCTCGGCGGACACGAGCTGCAGCTCAGGAGGCCTCCCCGGTGCCTGCTTGTAGGCGAAGTCACCTAGGGCTCGCGACACGGCCAGGGAGCCCTCAACGCGCCGGCGACGGACGGTGCCACCGGCGTCGTGGATGCGCTCGCGTTCCCGAGGCCGGTGGGGACGGTGGTCCTCGGTGCAGAAGGCCACGGAGCCCGAGCGGCTCAGCAGCGCGCGCGAGTCACCGCAGTGCGCCAGGTAAAGAAAGCACGGGGACACGAGCAGCGCCACCGCCGTCGAGCCACCGGGATCGCTGCGGGGCCAGAGTGCGCGCAGCTGCGCGTCTGCTCCGAGGAAGGCGCTACGCAGAGCTTGGCGCACGCCGTCGGGCTCCCGGGGCGCAGGACCCAGCTCCCCAAGCACGTGACCTGGGAGGTGACGCGCACCGAAGCGGGCGGCCCGGGCTCCGCCGTGGCCATCCAGGACGGCGAAAAATGCCCAGCCCGACGGCAGCCCGGGCAAGGCCAGCCGAGCACAGTGTGCGTCTTCCATGCGCGGGCGCCAGCCCTGCACCGCGCTCGCCCCGAAGCGGAGGCCCGGTGCCGCCGCCGCACCCCCGTGTGGCCTCTGCGAGCACCGGGGCGCAGCCAGAAGACTCCCAGCCGCTCCGGGGGTCGTGCGCTCCTCCTCCACCTCCTGCTCCCCAGCCTCCTGAGCTCGAGAGGCCCATCCGAGAAGCTCCAGTAGGCGGGCAAAGACCGCCATCCTCCTGCCGCCAAGGGATCAGAAAGGTTCCCTCACCTCCCCGCCTCCCCTAATCTCTCTTCTGTGAGACTTTAAACCAAGTAAATCTCTTTCCTGTCGCTTGACCTGGCCTCAAATCGGGTCACTAAGAGGTGTATTCCTGAGTTTCTTCTTTCCCGCACTTTCAAACAAACAACAGCAAAAACAAACAAAAAATCCGGGCTTAGTCTGGGTCAGGTGCTGGGGGGATAAGAGCAAGTTATTTGCATTTTTGCTTATAGGTATAAGACATCGTTTAAGAGTTTATTCGTTTTGTTGTTGTTGTTGTTGTTTTTCTTCGAGACAGAATTTCTCTGTGTAACTATAGCCCTGGCTGGCCTGGACTCGATTTATAGACCAGGCTGGCCTCGAACTCACAGTGATCCACCTGCCTCTGCCTCCCGAGTGCTGGGATTAAAGGAGTGCGCTACCACATCCGGCAAAGGTTTATTACACTCATTTTTACACTCATTTAATGTGTGTACTGGTCAGATGGCAACTCCGCTTCCACTATGAGGGTCCTGGGGCTCGAACTCAGGTCGTCAGGCTTGGCAGCAAATCGTGTTTACCCATTGAGCCCTGTCACAGGTCACACACTATTTTACATGGCCACTTATTTATTTAGTTATTAGTTATTTAGTTAGTTATTTTTTGGATTTTCGAGACTGGGTCTATTTATGTAGGTAACCCTGGCTGTCTTAGACCTCACTCTGTAGATCAAACTGTCCTGGAACTCACAGAGATCTGTCTGCTTCTGCTTCCTGAGTGTCAGGATCAAAGGCATGTGCCACTACTGCCCAGCTATTATTATTGTTGTTGTTGTTGTTATTATTATTATCGCCATCATCAGTGTTCCGTTTTTTTGTTTGTTGTTTTTGAGACAGGGTCTCTCTGTGTAGCCTTGGCTATCCTGAACTCGCTTTGTAGACCAGGCTGGCCTCGAACTCACAGCACTCCATCTGCTTCTGCCTCCCGAGTGCTGGGATTAAAGTTGTGTGTGCCACCACGCCCAGCTCATCATCGGTTTTTGAGACAGGGTCTCGCTATGTAGCCTTGACTAGCTTGGAAATCACTATGTAAACCAAGCTCTCAAAGTCAGAGAACTGCCTGCCTCTGCTTTCTGAGTGCTGGGATAAAAGACTTGTCCACCACAGGTGGCTTTTTTTTTTTTTTTTCTTGCACTTTGCTTTTAGATTTATTTATTTTATGTGTATGGGTGTTTTGTCCACATGTATGTGTGTGCACCATATGTGTGCACGATATTCTTGGAGGCCGGAAAAGAGAGTCAGATCCCTTGGGACTGAGTTGCAAAACTGTTGTGAGCTGCCACATGGGTGCTGGGGATTGAACCCGGGTTCTCTTTAAGAACACCAAGTGCTCTTAACTACTGAAGGAACACTTGACCCCTACGCCTAGTGCCCAGCTTTTATGCGACCAATTTAGAAAAGAGGAAACCGAATTACAGAAAAAAGGAAGCTGTGTTGCAGGCCCGGTGACCTCTAGAACTGGTGTCCTCAACCAAAGGGTCTCCTTCCGGTCCTAGATTGTCTAAACCAAAGCTCCAGCCACTCCAGTGGGGCCAAGTGCCAGCTCGCGAACGGCTTCGTTTCATTTTTGTTCAAGCCAGATCCTCGTGTTGCCCAGACTGAACTCAGACTCGCTGTTGTAGCCGAGGCTGGCCTTGAACACCTCATCTTCCTGCTTCTGCCTTGTAGGTACTGGCTAGCCGGATGTTGTGTTATAGGCCTTTAAGGCCAGCACTTGAGAAGAGGAACAGGAAGTTCAAGGCCGTCTTAGGCTGCATAAAGCCCTGTCTGAAACAAAACAAAACAAACCTAACAATAATACCTTAAAAGCCATAGCTGTCCTCTCTCCAAATCATGATCGATCGGCTTACCGACGTCACCTTCCTCTCATCTCCGGACCTATCTATGACATCATGCTATTACTGTTGTTTCAGCCACATCTGTGTTTAAGTCTCCCTCCGTGCCTCAAAAGTTTTCAGTGCCTTGTGGGCAAGAAGGCCCAATGGGGTAAAAGTCCTTTGCCTGATGACTTGAGTTTGGTCCCCGAAATCCGCACGGTAAAGAGAGGGAATCTCGGCACCTGGTGTTGGCCAGACCTACCTGGGAGAGGAGTTGAGGATGGATGTGGTTGATAATCCCAGCACTCGGGAGGCAGAGGCAGACGGATCGCTGTGCGTTCGAGGCCAGCCTGGGCTACAAAGCGAGTCTGGGACAGCCAAGGCTACACAGAGAAACCCTGTCTCGAAAAAACCAAAAAAAAAAAAGAAGAAGAAGAAGAAGAAGAGTCAAGCTAGAAGCTGGGCGGTGGTGGTGCACCCCTTTAATCCAGCACTCGGGAGGCAAAGGCCGGTGGATCGCTGTGAGTTCGAGGTCAGCCTGGTCTACAAAGTGAGTCCAGGACGGCCAAGGCTACACAGAGAAACCCTGTCTCCAAAAAAATAAATAAATAAAATAAAAAGTCAGAATAAGAGTTTTGTCTAATTTGTTTATAGTGTGTCTCTCTGGGGCCTAGAATAGTGCCTGTCTCGCCACATGGGTTCAGTGAATGAATGTTGAGAAAATGAACGCACAGAAACTTCTCAAGGCTCCTTCTTTGAAGACTGAGAATAAGCTTCCTGGGTATGTATGTGTGAGTGAAGGAGAGTGACCTACACACATACACACACAAACACACAAGTAAGTGTAAAAATAAGTTTTATGTTTGTGTACTTTCCCCCGCCCCCTTCATGCCATCTGCAAGTCTAGGCCTCTCTCAATGGCATCCCTAGATCCGCCCGAAAGCTCTCTTATCCTCGTGCGCATCCTCTGGGCACTCTCTCCAGCTCCTCCCTTCCACCCAAGCCCCGCCCACTCCCTCTACAGGCCGCACCCACCCGAGATCCAGACTCCTCTCTTTAGAACGGAGGCCCCGCCCTCCATGCCCTCAAGCCCCGCCCCTCCTCTCCAGGCCCCGCCCCCGAGCCCCGCGCTGCAGTGCCTGCTCCTCCGCGGCCCCGCCCTCCCGCGCCGTGCGGAGCAAAGGGCGGCGGCGGCGGCGGTGCCGGTGGCGGCGGCTGCTGGAGCAGCCGGGGAGGAGGATGGCGGCGGCGTCGTGGACGCGGCGGAGATGAGCGCCCGTGGCCCCAGGCCCAGGGCGGCGCTGCCGGAGTGGGCGGGGGTCCCGATGCAGGCCCGAGGGGGGCCATGGGGCAGGTCCTGCCGGTCTTCGCCCACTGCAGTGAGTATGGAGAGGCTCGGGCCTGGTGTAGGGCGCAGAAACCCGAGTGGGGTCCTCCTCGGGTCTCCATCTTCCGCGCGCCTACTCGAGGGAGAGACGGGCTGCAGGGAAGGAGACAAAGGAATCCCTCCCCTCCCCCTCGCGCTTTGGCGGCAACTGGGGCGTCCTGACCCAGAGAACCCGGTGCATTGGGGTGGAGGTGGCGGGTGGCGGGGTGTGAAGATGTCATCGAGATCGCGGGCTGGGGTCGCGCGGGGCGCAGGGTTGGGTTGCCCCGCCCAGTCATAGAAGGAGCAGGCGCGTGGGGAGCTGTCCCCGGCCCTGGTGCTGGCCGCAGCTCCACGGGTTGAGTCTGGATGGAATAGAAGGATCCAACTCCTCCTCAGCATCCCCATTTAATATTTTCATCCTCATGATCTGCCCAAAAGGCACTCCTAATGTCATCCTGGGTGCCTGACCCCCTGTCCCCAGAAAACAGCCACCCTTGGGCTGCTGCCAAGACTACTGAGTCTTTAGCGGGCTTTTCCGCTCGTAGTAAGCGGCTGAAGATCCCACTCCTTTTCAGGCCCCTGCTTGCCCAAGTGAGGACATGAGATGCGAGTAGGGGGGGGTCCGGTTTCGGTTTTCGAAGGCTGTCGAGGGTCTCCTGTGTGCAGAGCCCCTAAGCTAGGGTCGAGGGGCTGGCTTCGCGGTTCCAAATCCTTCGTCTGATCCTGCTCAAATCGGAGGCGTGGGCTCCCGCAGTCAGACGGTGTTTACCATCCTGCATCCCACACGGGGTGCTTCTGACAGCTGGGGATGCCGACGCCAGCAGATCTAGCCACTTTGCACGTCTTGGGTATCCAGATGCCCAGGTTCTGAGAAATGTGTGGTTTGGACATTTTTAGTTTTACCCTCCTCCTCCTCCTCCCCCTCCTCCTCCTCCTCCTCCCTCCCTCCCTCCCCCCCCCTCCGTCCAAAAACCTTGTCTTTAGCTGAAACCACAAGGGGAGACCCTTCAGGCCTGTCCTCAGTCGCACCTCTCTTGTCCCCATCTATAATCTGTCCCTACCATCACTCTCCTCCATTTACCCCTTCACAGCCCTCTGTTCCTCATCTAATCTCAGGCTTTGTGCCGACTTTCCCCTTCCGTCTGGGAGGCTTCTCCGCGGGGCGTCTGCGCGACTACTGCTTTCCTTCAGGTCTGAGGTCTGATGCTACCAGAAAAGCCTTGGATACCATCTTGTGTCCGGTGGCACCCCACCACCCTTCCCTTGTTTGACTCGGTGTTTTATGGGCTCTTCCGCGGGGTGTAACTTTATGGAGTCAGGAGTTCTGTCTAATTTGTTGATAATGTACCCTTCTGGGGCCCTGGGACAGTGCCTAACACATAACCTGTGCTAGGTGAATAGATGTTGAACGAATGAATGAATGGAAACTTCCCAAGGCGAGATTAAGCTTCCACGTAGGGCTGGGACTGTGTGTGCTGTATAGGCAACCGTCTGAGGTTAACCTTGAACTCTCGATCCTCCCGCTCCAACCTCTCCCATGTGCATTACAGGCATTACCAGCACTCACCATCACAACCTGTTTATTTGATGTCGGAGATGCAACCCGGTGCTTTGTGTACTGTAAGCGAGCACTGCATCCTTGACCCTGGATCAGACGTCTCTCCGCTTCCATGTTCCTCCCATCCTCCTCTTCCTTTTCTGTTTCTTTAATGAATTTCATTTATGCTTAATTTTATTTATTTTATGCGTATGCGAACTCTATTTGCATATACACCTGCAGGCTAGAAGTGGGATCAGATCCTATTACAGACGGTTGTGGACCACCATGTGGCTGCTGGGAATTGAACTCAGGAACTCTGGAAGAACAGCCAGTGCTCCTAACTGCTGAGCCGTCTTTCCAGCCCCCTAATTTTTAAATTTTGATTTTTTTTTCCCCCGAGACAGGGTCTCTCTGTGTAGCCTTGGCTGTCCTGGACTTGCTTTGTAGACCAGGCTGGCCTCGAACTCACAGCGATCCGCCTGCCTCTGCCTCCCGAGTGCCGGGGTTGTATGCTATGTTGCCTTCACGTTCAGCTATGCACCACATTCGTGCAGTGCCCTCTGAGGCCAGAAGAGGGCGTTTGATCCCTTACAATGGTTCTCAACCTCCCTGATGCTTTAATACAGTTCCTCATGTTGTGGTGACCTCCAAACTACAAAGGTATTTTCGTTGCTTCTTCGTAACTGTAATCTTCCGACTGTTACGAATTGTCATGTGAATATCTGATACACAAATGTTTTTTTTTAAATACTTTATTTAATTTTAATTTATGTGCGTTGGTGTGAAGGTGTCCGATCTTGGATTTACAGACAGTTGTGAGCTGCCATGTGGGTGCTGGGAATTGAACCCGGGTCCTTTGGAAGAGCAGGCAGCGCTCTTAACCACTGGGCCATCTCTCCAGCCCCACACAAATGGTCTTAGGAGACCCGGTTTGACACCCTTTAAGGGGTCTTGATGCACAGATTGAGAATGAGAACCGTTGTCTTAGCTACAGATGGTTGTGAGCTGCCCTGTGGGTGCTTGGAATCGAACCTGGGTCCTTTGCAAGAGCAACAGGTGGTCTTAGAGAAAGCCATCTCTCCAGTCCCTCCCTTCCCCTCCAGCCCCTCCCTTTTTCCTCTTCCTCCTCCCCGCTCTATTCATATGGGCTGACAAGCTGGTAAGTGATCCACTCTCCCAAGCCTTGGCTGCCCTGGACTCACTCTGTAGACCATGCTGGCCTCGAACTCACAGCAATCCACCTGCCTCTGCCTCCCGAGTTCCGGGAATTAAAGATGTGCGCCACCACCGCCACCAAGCCCTTTTTGCTTTTTACTTTGAAACAATCTTGCTAACTTGCCCAGGCAGGCCTTGAACTTGTGGCCCTCCTATTTCAGTCTTCAATAGTGACATCAGGCCTGCAGCTCTGAGCTTCTGGCATCAATGTCCCTACTGTTTTACAGCCTGTATACAGAATGTGAAACGGACTACCACTCAAATATTCTTTTTTTTTTTTTTTTTTTGGTTTTTCGAGACAGGGTCTCTCTATATTAGCCTTGGCTGTCCTGGACTCACTTTGTAGACCAGGTTGGCCTCGAACTCACAGCGATCCGCCCGCCTCTGCCTCCCTAGTGCTGGGATTAAAGGCGTGCACCACCAGGCCCGGCATCCACTCAAATATTCTAAGATTTCTTAAATTCATTCCAACAATCCAGGCCTCCTGCACTTGGTGCACTTCCCTGATTAAATTTTTATGGTGGCGCACGCCTATAATCCCAGTACACGGGAGGCAGAGGCAGGCGGATCACTGTGAGTTAGAGGCCAGCCTGGTCTACCAAGGCTACACAGAGAAACCCTGTCTCGGAAAGAGAGAGTGGGGCGGTTATATTTACTCTGGCCAGTGGTGGCATAGTTCTTTAATGCCAGCACTTGGGAGGCAGATCAGGTGGATCTCTGGGTTCGAGGCCAGCCTGGTCTACAGATTGAGTCCAGGACAGCCACAGCTACAAATAGAAACCTTGGTGTGTGGGAGCAGGGGATGGGGGGGCGTGTGTGTGTGTGTGTGTGTGTGTGTGTGTGTGTGTGTGTGTGTACAGACTCTGGGTCCTGTGTGTGGAGGTCAGAGGTCAACTTTAGAGAGGCAGGTAGACAGGTTAGTAGCATGCACCTGCTGAGCCACAACAGCTCGTGCCTGTGATTTAAACCGTCTGTAGATTCTAGAATCTTCCTTTCTTTCCCATTACAGAAGAAGCTCCGTCTACAGCCTCTTCTACCCCGGATTCCACAGAAGGTAAGTGAGTGGGTGGACAGGAAGCGGGTGTCACTTCTGGGTGCTTCCAAGAGGCTGAGATCCCTCCTTCCACGGCAGGAGGGAATGACGACTCGGATTTTCGGGAGCTGCACACAGCCCGGGAATTCTCAGAGGACGAGGAGGAGGAGACCACATCGCAGGACTGGGGCACCCCCAGGGAGCTGACCTTTTCCTACATCGCCTTCGACGGCTTGGTGGGCTCTGGGAACCGTAGAGACTCAATTGCCCGTCGCCCCCGGCCCCAGGGACGTTCAGTCTCAGAACCAAGGGACCCACCCCCACAGCCCGGCCTGGGTGACAGCTTGGAAAGCATCCCTAGCCTAAGCCAGTCCCCAGAGCCGGGGCGCCACGGTGACCCCGACACCGTGCCTCCAGCTGAGCGCCCACTGGAGGACCTGAGGCTGAGGCTGGACCAGCTGGGCTGGGCTGCCCGGAGTGCGGGATCCGGGGAGGATTCGGCCACCAGCAGCTCCACCCCGCTGGAAAACGAGGAGCCTGATGGATTGGAGGCCCGCGACACGGGGGAAGGTGAGACCTCAGAGATGCATGGAAGGGGTGTGGCTAACCAGGATAGTCCCAAGAGGAAAGCTCATGGCCTTCTCTCTCTGTGTGTGACACCAGAGACGAACCTGGAACTCGGACTTGCTCAGCCTCTACATTCGCAACTTGAGGTCCTGACTCCTCATCCTAGCCCCAGCTCCGGGACCCCGCGGGCGCACACCCCATCCCCACCGAGGTCTCGAGATTCTAACTCCGGTCCTGAGGAGCCTCTGATGAACGAGGAAGAAGAGCACTGGCGGCTGCTGGAGCAGGAGCCAATCACGGCACGACGCCTCGATGGCGCAGACCAATCAGAATTCACGTTGGAGCCGCTTCTTCTAGGTGAGCGGTTTGTGAGCATAGGGTGGTCCCCTCTTGGCAACAGGAGGCCTTGTACATCCGGACGGAGGTGGAGAGATTTGCACTTAAATGTGACAGACCAGCTTGGCACGGGACCCAAGGATAGTGGAGATGGGAGTCCCCCAAAACTCCCTTTACCTGAGAATATGTACTTCGGGGAGTTCTCCCCAACAACACACATTCACACTGGTAACTAATTCCGGGGTCCCCCCCTACACTCTAGGCAAGTGCTGTACCACTCATCTCTAATCCTCTTCACCTTTTATTTTATTTTATTTTATTTTATTTATTTTTTATTTTCGAGACAGGGTTTCTCTGTGTAGCCTTGGCTGTCCTGGACTCACTCTGTAGACCATGCTGGCCTCGAACTCACAGCGATCTGCCTGCCTCTGCCTCCCAAGTGCTGGGATTAAAGGCGTGCGCCACCACGCCCGGCTCACCTTTTATTTTGAGGGAAGGTAGAGCTAAGCAGCCAGAGTGGCATTGGGTCTTTCTATACAGTTCCCTACCTGCCCACAAAATCAGGGATCCTTGGGACACCGAGATTGGGTGCTGCCAATAAATGAATCCTCCCTTTTACAGAGTGCTCCATCTAGAAAGCTGAATCTGCCCGTGGGACTCTTTAAAAAATTCTTTAATTAACTAGATGGGGCATTGTGGCATATAACTTTAATCTCAGTACTTGGGAGGCAGAGGCAGGTGGGTCTTGGTGAATTTGAGGCCAACCTGGTCTATAAAGTAATTTCTGGTCTAGCTCAGGGTATATTGTGAGACCCTGTCTCAAAAGTGTTTTTAATTAATTTATTGTATGCAGGTGTGTGTGTATGTGCGCATGTGTGCTAAATACAGGCATTTGCAAATCATGTCAAGTCTGTAGAGGTCAAAGGACAACCTTTTTTGTTTGTTTTTGTTTTTGTTTTTCGAGACAGGGTTTCTCTGTGTCGCCTTGGCTGTCCTGGACTCACTTTGTAAGCCAGGCTGGCCTCGAACTCACAGTGATCCGCCTGCCTCTGAGTGCTAGGATTATAGGCATTAGCCACCATGCCCAGCTTGTCTTTGTTTTTCAGGACTGGTTTTCTCTGTGTAGCCTTGGCTGTCCTGGAACTTAACTCTGTCAACCAGGCTGGCCTCGAGCTCAGAGAGATCTGCCTCTTGAGGGCTTAGATTAAATGTGTGTGTCGGGCTGGAGAGATGGAAGAAAGAAAGAAAGAAAAGACAAAACAAAAACAAAACCTTTTACTCAGCCGGGTGTTGAAGAGGAATGCTCACTTTTAATCCCAGCAGGAAAAAGAGGCAGTTTTTTCTTTGTTTTTTGTGTGTTTGAGGTGAGCCTGGTCTACATAGTAAGTTCTAGGACAGTCAGGGCTGTGTGGAGAAACCCTACCTCAAATAAACCAAATAAAAATTTAGAAATAAAAAAGCAAAGCAAACGAATAAACAAAAACCCTCTACTTGGGCCAGACATGTTGAGGAACCCTCACATTTAATCCCAGCTCTAGGAGGCAGGTGCATTTTTGTGAGCGCCAGCGCTTTTACAGCAAGACTTTGTCTCAAAAACAAAACATTCTGCTTCTCCCTAGATGTAACTATTGGTCATTTGTAAGTAGACTCCTTTTAAAAAGCCTGGGCCTCCAGGAACAGCAAGCAGTTGGTTAAAGACCTCTCCTTGTCTGTTTACAAAGTTCCAATTTGGGAATTGTCCCCACCTCTCCAGACAGCCATTGGTTGGATACAAAGGGGGCCCTTCCCCTCTGCTCTTTCCCTCGGGTCCCCATCAAGTGGGCAAAATCCCCAGGAGCCGGGCGTCCGCAGCCGCTCTCTTGGAGCCGAGATGGGTAGTAAAGGTGGGCTTGTTGGATGGCCTGGAACCGGGGTCCGGGAGCTGAGCAAAGGGGTTCAGACTCCTCCTTCCCTCCCTTCGGTCTGGGGCATGATTTCCTCCTGGGACTTGTCAGAGACGCATGCTGGGGCTGGGGCGGCGTATCAGGGGGGAGGCCTCCTTGGGAGGACGTTGAGGGGACTTGGGGTCCCCTCTTCAAGGCAGAACTTTGGGGCCCAGGAGCAGAGAGGCTCCCATCCCCCAGCCTTGTGTCCTGGCTACGGGGCGGGCGCTGTCACTCACGGTGGGACGTGCCAGCACAGCTGTGTGTGGAAGGCCCCCTCCCCCTAGCGTGCCTAAACTTAGCCCCTCCCCTCCCCCACCCACTGGTATCTGTCTAGAGAGACAGACTGGTATCTGCTCCCCCTCACCCATCCCCCACCACCCCCCACCCCGCTACCCCCACCCCACCCGGACCCCGCGCATTAGGGAAGGAAGCCTCCTCTTTAGTGTTTGTCTGGGAGATTAAATATATAAGGAGTGTTCAGATGTGAGGGAGGAGCAGCGGGCCTGGCCACGCAGTGAGGGTGGGAGAGAGAAGGAAATGCTGGGAGCTCACATGGGTGTGGCTTCTTGGGAGCACTGTGCAGGTTTAGGTGGATAAGATGACCCCTTGCTTAGCTGGGCTACACAGAGAAACCCTGTCTCGAAAAAGGTCCCCAACCAGGGCCTCAGGCCTAGCTTGGGAAGAGGACACAATCTCTGGGAGGGGTCAGTACGCGTTTAGGGTTCAGAATATAAGGTGCTGTAACTATAAACTTAGGACTTAAAAAAAAAAATTTTAGATCAGCCGGGCGCGGTGGCGCACGCCTGTCGTCCCAGCACTCGGGAGGCAGAGGCAGGTGGATCGCTATGAGTTCCAGGCCAGCCTGCTCTACAAAGCGAGTCCAGGACAGCCAGGGCTACACGAAGAAACTTTGTCTCAGAAAAACAAACAAAAGCCAAAAAACAACAATGTTTTGGCAACTAGGTATAGTGGCTTCCGCCTGTCAGCCCAGCTCCTGGGAGACAGAGGCAGGAGGATGGCTGTAAGTTCCAGGCCAGGCAAGGCTACATAGTAAGATCCCACCACAGAAAAAGAACTCACCACCAACAACAAAATTGTTCGTCTTCCTTATGAGCGAGACAATTTTACACCATTAAAAGAATAGGGACCAGGCTTACCCAAGTGATTTCCAACCCTGGGGTGTATTTCAGAAATAGACACATGCAGAGGTGAGCATATTCATAGAAAGAGAGGGGGCCCCGAAACAAAATGAATGACCCCCATGTTCAATTCAGAGTTGAATAAAATGAAAAAAAAAAAAAAAAAAGTCACAGTAGAGTATTGTGTGGCCCTTTAACCCCGGAGCCAGGCATGGTGCCACACAGCTTTAATTGCAGCACTCCGGAGCCAGAGGCAAGCGAATTTCTGTGAGTTCAAGGCCACCTTGGTGTACATAGCAAGGTCCATAACAGCTAGCACTATATAGTGAGACCCTAACAAGCAAACAAATAAGGCTGGTCAGGGAGATAGATAGATAGATAGATAGATAGATAGATAGATAGATAGATAGATAGATAGATACCAGTGGTCGGTGATATAGTTCAGTTGGCAGAGCACAGAGCCCTAAGTGTGAGCCTCAGCAGTTCTCGGCACCCAGGAAGTGGAGGCAGGAGGATTGCCTTGAATTTGGGCTACAGAGTAAGACTTAGTCTTTAAAAAAAAATAAAAGAAATTAAAAAGTTAATCAGGAGCTCAAGACCAGCCAGGGCTGCAGAGTTTGAAGTCAGCCTTAGGTCCACAGTGAGACCTTGTCTCTAAATATCAAACAAACAAACAAACAAACAAAGAAAAAAAGGGAGTCAGCTCGGTCAGGTCCAGGTCCCAGCCACTGTCCTTTTCTCCACAGTGGCAGACTTGCTGTATTGGAAGGACACCAGGACGTCAGGAGCCGTCTTCACGGGCCTCATGGCCTCTCTCCTCTGCCTCCTGCACTTTAGCATCGTGTCCGTGGCTGCACACCTGGCCCTGTTGGGTCTCTGTGCCACCATCTCTCTCAGGGTTTACCGCAAAGTGCTGCAGGCCGTGCACCGGGGCGATGGCGCCAACCCTTTCCAGTGAGAGCTCCTGGCCCAGCCCAGCTGACCATCCAATTGTGATCCTTGACCTCAACTCATCTTTTTTCATTCAGATCACGAACCCTGGTCCCCTGTGAGCCCTTGAATCCCTTTTAAAGTCCTAAAATTGACTAGCCCTTTCTATAAGAATTCTCTGGGCTGGAGAGATGGCTCAGAGGTTAAGAGCACCAATTGCTCTTCCAGAGAGGTCTTGAGTTCAGTTCCCAGAAACCACATGGTGGCTCACAACCATCCATAAATGAGATCTGGTGCCCTCTTCTGGCGGGCAGGTGTACGTGCAGCCATAGCACTGTATACACAATAAATAAATCTTTAAAAACATTTTTTTTTCAGCCCCAACTCGATTTTACCAACCACCCCATTCTCTCCCTTGTTAAAGCCATTTGGCCAAGCCTGAGCCCCACCCACATTCCGAGTCACCCCCACACTCCTTTACCCATCCCTCTAGGGCCTACCTGGACATGGACCTGACCCTGACTCGCGAGCAGACAGAACGCTTGTCCCAGCAGATTGCCTCCCAGGTGGTCACCACAGCCAAACAGCTGCGGCATTTCTTCCTGGTGGAAGACCTGGTGGATTCTCTCAAGGTACCACACCCCTCCCCCATCCCCTGCCCCCAAACTGCTCCGGGATTCTCAACTCCCTTCCTCTGTGCCTGCGGTGGGGGTGGGGCACAGCACGCGTAGGTCTTTCTGACACTGAGCCGAACCCCACAGCTAGCTCTGCTCTTCTACATCTTGACCTTTGTGGGAGCCATCTTCAACGGCTTGACTCTTGTCATCCTAGGTGAGCTGGGAAGGCTGAGGGGGAGGGGAGAGGAAGGGAGAAGATGGGAGGGGAGGGGAGGAAAGGGGAGGGGGTTGTTGAGGTCTGATGAGGGGCGGGTTCCCGTTGGAGCTGCCCATCAGCTAGGAAAACCTGATATATTCCCTCTCTCTCTCTCTCTCTCTCTCTCTCTCTCTCTCTCTCTCTCTCTCCCCTCTCTCTCTCTCTAGGAGTGGTCGCTTTGTTCACGGTCCCTCTTCTATACAGAGAACATCAGGTGAGTAGGGCAGGCTCTCTGTTGTCCACACGGAAGCCCAAAACAGGCCGTATTACTGCCTCCTTCTAGAGTGGGGGTCCGGGTGAGGGTGGGGTCCCACAGCCATTATGGCCCAGGCCGACTCAGGAGCTCTGTGGCCACCCAGCACTCCAGAGAGTGGAGCAGGAAGATGTTACAAGTTCTAGACCAGCCTACCCAGACTCTACCAGTGACGGCCTTGCTGGGTACGGCACATGGCTCGAGGAAGGGAGGTAACAGATTTCACAGGCAAAAGGGTCCAGCCTGTGGAAGGCCATGGGTGCAATGCTAATGCCACAAAATAAATAAATAAATAAATAAATAAGTAAATAAATAAAAGAAAGAAAGAAGGTTAAAATTCATATTAAACTACTGTTGCTCCCAGCTTGGAGCACGGGCGAAACTGCTGACCCTGCTGCTTGAACCTCAGTTCTAAGAAGATGTGTGGGTGAAACCTTAACAGTCTGAGAACCTTGGAGACTGAGGTTCAAAGCCAGTTAGAGCTCTGTAGCAAAGCCCTGGCTAAAAAGCTAAAAAGGCAGGCTGAGGATGTCGCGCAATTAATATCGGCCTTGCCTGGCATTGCCTGGCATGCGTGAAGGCCCAGGTTCGATCCCTAGCAATGGATCAAACCAAGTGTGGTGGTGCACACCTGTAATCCTAGCACTTAGGCGTTACAGATAGTTCGATGCCAGCCTCTGCTACGTTGCATGGTTGTGGCCAGACTGGGCTACATGAGACCCTGTCTCAAAACAACAAAGGCAGAAAAGGTCAGGTACGGTTCTGGTGGTTGAAACTGGAGCGGTGGGTCCCACGCCCTCTTCTGATTTGGGACCAGAAGACCACCGGGAAGGCACTGTCCCACATCAATTACCCACAACCCCTTGCAATTCCCCCATTTGTCTCTTTTTGGTCTCCCCAGGCCCAGGTCGACCAGTATGTGGGGTTGGTGACCAGTCAGTTGAGCCACATAAAAGCTAAGTAAGTTCATGAGGACGTGACGGCGAGGGGGGGCGGAGCCTGGGATATTTGTTGTTGTTTGGAGGTGTGCCGTCCTGTGCCGTGTCTGTCTCCCCTAAATCTCTTGTCGCACAGCACCTCACGGCCCCTTTGTTCCCACAGGATCCGAGCTAAGATCCCGGGGACAGGAACCCTTGCCTCAGCAGCATCTGCGGTCTCCGGATCCAAAGCCAAAGCCGAATAAGAGGGGTGTCTCTGCCCAAGGGACGCCTGTCCACACCCCAGCAGCCCTTTATTTCCCCGTGCATCCATCCACACCCTCTCCCACTCGGCCGAGCCAGTTCCCAGTGGGAAGTGCCCGAGCGACCCAGACTACATTTCCTAAGAGGCTCTGCTCTTAAGAGTCCAGGAAAGGCCATGCTCCTTGGCCCCGGAGCCTGCTGGGACTTGTAGTTGAATAGTCGGGACGCTGCCCTGCACTTCCGTGACCCGCCGCTGGAGGCGCCATGAGGGGTTGGTGTCTCTGAGGTCACCAACCCCTATTCTGGGGCTTTGCATGGGGCCCAGGCGAGCCCTGAGCTTGGATTTACACAGTAATAAAGACTGCTGTGGAAAATCCACGGCCTTCTGTGCTTTAAAACCCCTCCACTTCGGCCGGGCATGGTGACACACGCCTTTTAACTCCTCAGCACTCGGGAGGCAAAGGCAGGTGGAGTGAGTTTCAAGACAGTCAGGGCTATGTAGAGAGAGACCTTGTCTCAAAACAACAAAGAGAAATGACTGGGGGAATGCAAGATGGCTCGTCTAGGACGTGGTGATCTGAGTTGGGTCACCCAAATGCCCCCATGGTAGAAAGAACAGAAACCAGCCAGGCGGTGGTGGCCCACGCCTGTAATCCCAGCACTCGGGAGGCAGAGGCAGGCGGATCGCTGTGAGTTCGAGGCCAGCCTGGTCTACAAAGTGAGTCCAGGATGGCCAAGGCTACACAGAGAAACCCTGTCTCGAAAAACCAAAAAAAAAAGAAGAAGAAGAAGAAAGTCTTGACACTTCCGCATGTGTGACGTCGCTTACCTGCATTCACCCACTGCAAACATAAGTGTCATTTTAATAACTTCCAAAAAAAAAAAAAGTTAGAAAATAAATTCTTGGGGCTCTGGAAGAGCACCTACCTCCAAGCTGATCGCCAGAGTTCCATCTCTGGGAAACACATTGTGGAGGATCAGAAATGCCTCCTTCAAGTTGTTTAAATGTTTAAAAAGCCAGGCATGGGGGCTGGAGGGATGGGTCGGCAGTTAAGAGCACTCACTGTCTGTTCTTCCGGAGGACCTGAATTCAGTTCCCAGCAACCACATGGTGGCTCGTAACCATCTATAAGGTGATCCGGTGACCTTTTCTGGTGTGCAGGCATACATGCGGGCAGAACACTGCATATATAATAAATATTTTTTTTTTAATTTAGGCACGACAGAGGGGAAGTAGACCCCTGAGTTCGCGATCATCCTGGTCTGTATAATCAGACCCTGTCTCAAAAAACAAAGGGATAATATTTAAGATCAGTGACAGAGCTCAGCAGGCGTGGCTGTGTGAGCTGGATCTGGGGAAGCTACGTAGAGGAAAACCATACGGCTGGGGAAACAGCGAGCACAAGCTGCCTTTCCGGAGGTCCCTTGGGCTCAGTCATCTCTAACTCCAGTCTCAGGGATCCGATGCCCTCTTCTGGCCTTTGCAGGCACTGCATACACAAACATGCATGAAGATAAAACACATACGGTAAATAAGTAGCAGTAATAAAGATCGGGAGACAAAACTGTCTCCATGATGTTGTCCCCTGACCTCCACATTCACGCTCTGTCCTGCGTATACACATAATAACAACAAGTACATTCTCCACGTGTGACCTGGCAGAAGTGCTCAGTCCTAGAAACGTCTATGATTAGTTGGTTAGTTATGATAACATTGTGTCCTTTGTGAGGACCCATGCTAGGGTTGTAGTCCAGTGGGAGAGCATTCGCCTTGCCTAGCATGTATAAGGGCTGAGTTTAATGCCTAGAGGTGCCTGGCACAGAAATACCCAATGGGGCCGGGCGTGGTGGCGCACGCCTTTTAATCCCAGCACTCGGGAGGCAGAGGCAGGTGGATTGCTGTTAATTTGAGGCCAGCCTGGTTTACAAAGTGAGTACGGGACAACCAAGGCTACACAGAGAAGCCCTGTCTTGAAAAACAAAACAAAACCCAACAAAACAAAATCAAAAATACCCAATGGGAAGCCAGATATGGTTGTACATGCCTGTAATCCCAACACCAAGTTCCAGGCCAGCTACATGATTCAAAGCTAAACTGAGCTGTAGTGAGACTCTGTCTCAAAAGATCAAAGGCTAGGTATGCAACTCAGTGGTAGAGCACCTGCCTAGAATCTCCCAGTGAGGGGCTGGGGGTGTGGCTCAGTGGTAAAGCCCCTGCCTAGAATCCCCCAGTGAGGGGCTTGGGGCGTGGCTCAGTGGTAAAGCCCCTGCCTAGAATCCCCCAGTGAGGGGCTGGGGGCATGGCTCAGTGGTAAAGACCTAGCCTATCTTGCAAAGAGCCCCAATAAAATAGAACAAATATCTTCCATAAAGAGATGTTACTTGCCACCTTGGAAGCGAGCCAGCATCGCTTGTCAGATACAGATTACAGTAAAAACAAACACAGAGATTTTAAGATCTGTTTGTTCACCCCTTGCCTCTTGCTGTACATGTCACTGCAGGCGACAGATATGAAAGTGCCGAGCAGGAGTTACAGACACCGAGTTTGCAATGTGGGACGCTGCCTGGCAATGCAGCAGCTGACTAATAAAACGGAGAGGGGCTGCGAGATGCCTAAGGCACTTGCAGCCAAGCCTTAGGGCCTGGGTTCAAGCCCTGGAATCCACAAGAAGGAGGGAGAAAACTAACTCTCAAAAATTGTCTTCCGCAGGGGCTGGAGAGATGGCTCAGTGGTTAAGAGCAATACCTGTTCTTCCAAAGGACCCGGGGTTCAATTCCCAGCACCCACATGGCAGCTCACAACTGTCTGTAACTCTATGATCTGACGCCCTCACACCAATGCGCATAAATTAAAAATTAAATAAAATATTTTAAAAAATTGTCCTCTAGAGGCAGCAGGCAGAAATAGGCCGATCTCTGTGAGTCAGAGGCAAGCCTGGTCTAGGTAGTGAGTCCCAGGCCAACCAGGACTATGTAGTAAGACCATGCCAAAATAAATAAATAAATAAGAATTAAAATAAAAGAATTGTTAAAAACTGCACCAAAACAGCAATATCTGTATCTCCAGCCTAGTTGCTCTATTTTTAAATTTTGTTTACTGGTGTTGTTACTTTTGTCTTGGTGTGGGTTGTTTGTTTGCTTTTTGTTTTGCCATAGGGCATTTGCTTAGCAAGGGAGAAGTCATAGGTCACATCCCCAGGACCACACCTACAAGCACACAAAATGACAAGGAGGCCCAGAGTGTCATTTTTTTTGTACATGCACCCGCAAGGATAAATTGTTTTTTGTTTGTTTGTTTGTTTGTTTGTTTTTTAATAGGGTTTTTCTAAAGATGCTTTCTATCTTTCCTAAGATAGAGTGTTCATCTCAAAGAATCGAGGTGAGGGAAGTGTCCTGGTGAATAACGGGGTCCAAGAACGCTAAGGCCCTGAGGCCTATCCCACAGTCGGACTAGGGCTCAAAAACAAAAACAAAAACAAACAACAAAACAAAACAAAAAAACAGTTTAAGAATTGACTTAGCCGTCAGCGAGCGCCACCTAGTGGCCGTCTCGATGGCTGATTTACACTTTATTGGTTTGTAGTAATTGCTCTAGGTCGCCTGAGACCTTGTGGAAATACAGACATTTATCTTAAGATCTCTAACAGTAGCAAGCTTACAGTTACGAAGTAGCAACGTGTGTGTGTGTGTGTGTGTGTGTGTGTGTGTGTGTGTGTGTGTGTGTGTGTTGGGGGGCGATGGGTCACGACAGCATGAGGAAGTGTATTAAAGGGTCGCAGCGTTCGGAAGGTTGAGAACCGCTCCTCTAGGGAATTCAGTGTCTCAGACAGGTTATGATGCAGATGGGGGAAACTGAGGCTCAGAGACAAGTTGGGGCAGCAACTCTTTATTTAAGTCGTCAGACAATAAGCGAAAAAAGCAAGTGGTGACTTGGTTGTGTGTGGCAGGGGAGAGAAGTGACAGTTACCTACTATTTAAACCGGGGTCAGGCCAGAGGAGGCCTTACTAGGTGGTGGTATTTGAGACGGGATCGGGGCGTCGGGGGGAGGTTTTGGGCCACGTGGACACGGGGAGGGAAGACAGCCCGGCTGAGGGAATCATGCCCAAAGAGAGAAGGGCTCTGCGAGCCTGCTGCCTTCCTCAAGCCAGTTCCAGAAGGGTGGGGCGGGGTGTTTATGGGGCAAAAGGAGTTAGATTTAGGTAGAGAACTCTCTTTCTAAGTCACTGTAAGGTTAAAGGTGACTCACGCCTGTAATCCCAGCACTTGGGGAGGAAGTCCACTTCAATGTTCAGGCAAGCCTAAATTTCAAGCCTACCCCCCCCCCCCGTCCCCACGTCCCCCCCAAAAGTCTCAACAAACAACCAATGTTCATAACAATATAGTAATTACTATGGTTTAGGTTTCATTTCCCCTAGGGAGTTGGGCTGCAGGAAACGGGCCGCGATACTACCCATATCTGTGCCTCAGTTTCCCCGGGAAACTGGTTTGGTTCCTAGGGGCTCAGCTGGTTCCGTACACACGTGCAGTTCCACAAAGGAACAGCAGGTGTCGCTCTGCGACCGCGCACCATTAGACGGCTACGAGAGGCTCGCCTCTCCCTCTCAGAAAAATTCGGAGTTTTGCCACGAAGGAGCTTCCAAGTACCACACGAGGAGTTTTCCCTTTAAAAATAAAGAAAAAATAGATCTGGCTTTTCACTTTGGGAAAAAGTTCTGGTCCTAGAGTGCTAGGGAGGTAGGAGCTTTAGGAGCTGCTTCCCAGAATGCAAGGCGCTATGCAAATGAAGCTATTTCGCGTTATAGTAAGTACGAGCCATTCACGGAGCACGTTGCGAAGAAAAAGACACGATACTGATAAAGAGTGAAAAGATCATCAGAGACATTAGAACTAATGATTTGATGCAAATAACAAGTAATCACCACAACTGTAAAAATTTTTATACTTTGGCCTTTATATATGTGTCCGAAAATAGCTTTTCTCGCCCGGATGATCCTCAGTGGTCTGGGGTGCAGGCTTCAAACCTGTAGCTGTTTAGCGACAGAGTGGTTCAATTCCACCTTTCGGGCGGGAGTATCTATCCCATTTTGCTTCCTGCAAACCATACTCGGAACATCTCAAAACCCATTACCTCTGTTTGTTCTCATTTATTCTCGTTACCTCTATTTATTCTCTCTTCGTGGGTTACTTTTTTTCCCCCCCTCTCCCTGAATGACCAAATACATCTCAAAAATGAATTTCAATTAGTCTAGGATAGTCCTGATTATCTTTGATGTCTCCCCTTCAATGACTTATTCATCCAGTCAGTTGCTCGCTTATCTATTTAATCACGTAAACACTTATTAATCATATATTTGGCCAGGGGTGGTGGCGCACGCCTGTAGTCCCAGCACTCGGGAGGAAGAGGCAGGTGGATCTCTGTGAGTTCGAGGCCAGCCTGGTCTACAAAGCGAGTCCAGGACAGTCAAGGCTACACAGAGAAATCCTGTCTCGGGAAAGAAAAAAAAAAAGAGTGTATAAAATCATATATTTGTTTATTTGTTCACTCTGGCTTAGCCCCAATCTGTGTTTAAAGAACAGTGATGCGATGCGATGGGGGGGTGCAGTTGAGATCACACCTTGAGTGTATTTAACGAACTGGAGAGAAAAGTTGAACGTTATTAGGCCAGGGTGACCTTGAGACGCACTCTTGCTGGATCCTTCGTCTGTGTCCTCGGCTTCCCGTTTTCAGACCTTCCCGAAACCCTCAGCGTCCACCTCAGCCTCGCACTTTTGTCTTCTAGCCGCTCTCAGTCTGGGGCTGGAAGAGTCCGCCCGCCCGAGGCTAACCTTCCCTTGCTTCTGGTTTGCTCAAAACCTGCTGGGGCTCCCTGCTGCTTTCAAAAAGCACCTAAACTCTCTGCTCTTAAGAATGCTATTGCCTGTTGGCTCTCCCTGGGGGCGACTCTCTCTCTCCGCGCGCCCTCTGCGCCCCTCACCGCGGGCCTCTAGCTTGCCAGCTGTACTGAGCCCGTAATGGGTCTTTACACCTTGACCTTGAACTCCTTCCTAATCCTCCTGCCTCCACCTCCCAAATGCTAGGATTACCAATGTGCCCCACTACACCCACCTTGTCACCCCCATAGCTGTTGCTGAACCCAATGGACAGCCAGGGTCCCCGATAGTTCCTTTCCCAGCCACGAAGTCTCCCAGACCCTTCATCAAATGGTCACCTCACGCTTTTTCCCCCCTTACTTTTTCCAGTAGGTGGCACAGCCCGCGAACATGGGGAGTCCAGACAAGTATCTACTTTCTTTTTCTCCTGTTGGTGTCCCACTCAGTGCCTGGGAGGTCTTCATAGCAACCCAAATCCATTCTGCCTTGCTGAAAGGAAGTCATGTAATGGGTGTCCAGGGAAAACAGACACTTTGACCTGATGGATACATTTTTTTTTTTAAGCTTTTTATTGGCGACAGTGCAGAACCGAGGGGGGAGGGGAGCTGCCCAATGCTAGACTGCCCCAGCACCCCCTGGGGTCAGGTGCAAAATACAAAAAAAAAAAAAAAAAATCACAAATACAGCATGAGGGGGGCTATGGAGTCAAAGAATTGTGGTTGGTAGCGGCAGGCCCTTCTCCTGATCTTACATTTCCTCCCAGAATCCTCAACAATACACATAGTTAAAAAAACAAAACAAAACAAAAAACTACCACCCAGTCGCACTTACTCACAAAAGTCAAAAGTGCATGTCCCCAACAATCCCAGAATTAACATACAGACCAGATGGATTTGAGAGAGGACATATGTTGGAAGTGGTCAGAGGGAAACAGACTAAGATAAAGGGAGAGACAGGGACCGTCTCCAACAGAGGGGCCCAGACAGCAGAAAAGTGAGTTAGGGAGGGGACACAGCCCGAGTCTGACTTGAATCCCCAGAAGCAATTTCCAACTCCACAGCACACTTGCAAACGAGGATGCTCGCACACACTCACTCACACACAGACACTCATATATAATATATTTATTTATACATAATAGATATAAGTGCTTTTTGGGAACCAAGGATAAATAGCTGGGGCGGGGGTGGGGTTGTGGGATTCGGGTTGGAACCGAGAACCCAGGACAGGGTGTGGAATGTGTTCCATGCAGCATGGGGGAGGGGGC
This sequence comes from Acomys russatus, assembly GCF_903995435.1. NCBI lineage: Eukaryota > Metazoa > Chordata > Mammalia > Rodentia > Muridae > Acomys > Acomys russatus. The sequence continues at coordinate 13,779,307 of NC_067155.1, forward strand.
GGTAGGGCCCATCTCCCCAATATTTTTAAAAAATAGAAATCTGACTCGTGGACTTCTCACGAGGTGAAAGCTGGAGGGAAGAGCCAGAACCCATACTTGGGTGGGTGGGTGGGCGGGCTCGGGGAATTGGGGGTGGGGTGGGATGGTGAGAACGCAGTCCTCTCTTTAAGTATGCCAGTCCAAAAATATTTGAGGGTTCAAATATCGAGGGAAAGGGAGCCAAAGCCTCGGCCCTGAAAAAAAAAAAAAAAACTTCTCTGGAAAATTGCCTCGGCCTCTGTGAGAGTATGCGGGGCTCCCAGGGCCGGGAGAAGTTGGCGTCCTAGGCTGGGGAAGGCGGAGAGGCCTTAGAGAAAAAGTCTGGGGCCTGAGCAAGAAGCCCACCGGGGTGCATCACCGTCACTCCTTTTGAGTCCAACTCCCTGTCGATGGGGGAGGAAGGAGGCAGTTGGAAGAGGGAGAGGCCCAGGGAAATCTTTGAAGGGTTGGGGCGCAGGTCCATCTCACCCCGGCGCACCCCGCAATCCGGCTGCTCCCCTCATCATTCACAGTATAAAGCTCTCCAGCAAAGACGGGCGTCGCAGCGCCCCCTGCTGCCTGAAACCAGAAAGGCCCAACGAGGACGGCCAAGGGCGGCTAAGGGTGAAGGGGTGGGGGGTGGGGGTGAGAGGGACATGGCATAATACTGCACAGGGGTGGGCGCGGGCCTGAGTCGGGACGGGGCTCTGTAGCAGATGAAGAAGAAAAAAAAAAAAAAAATCCGACCCGAGCCAGTTTTCCCAGAAAGGAAAAAAGACTGGACAGTCAGCTAGGGGTTCACATTTTAGAATCAGCGGGGAAGTAGGGTTAGCGGACTCCCAAATAGAGCATCGACTTCCCTCGGTGGGGGGGTGAGGGGGCTCAATTCGTCCCGGAGGAGGTGAGGTTTTTGACCTCTTGGAAATGTTCGGTTCATCAGCTAGGGCCGGAGGGAGCAAAAGAGAGCTAGCTATCATGGTCACCCTGCACCCCGGAGGGTGGGGTAGGGGAAGAGAAAAGGACAGGGCTGTCATTTCCTCGTTGGGCCTTTCTGGGGGTGCATGCCAGCTCGACCTCAAGCCCACCCTGCACCCCACACCCAGCACACTTTCCCTTCCAGCCTCACGCAAGACGCCAAAAGTGGGCGTCGCATCCCACCCACCCACCCATCCATCCCTATTAGAGTTGAAGTGACAGAACAAATAGATGTCGGTAGGAGGGATGTCCATCCCCCGCCCCACCCCCTGTCCCCAAAGTCACCAGCTCTCCGGCCTCGCCGGGGCAAAGAAACCAGAGATGGAGCACAAAACGCAAAGGAGGTCCTTCCGTCCGTCCTGTCCGATGCGGAGGCGGCAGTCGGGTCAGACAGAAGAGTCAAGGGGTCCACACGGGGACACACACACACACCCCCGACCGACTGCTTCTTTCCCTCTCCTCCTCTTCCTCCTCCTTCTTGTTCCTTGCGGGTTTGTTTGTTTGTTTGTTTTTGTTTTGTCTAAAGAGTTCACAGAGCAAGAAGGGAGGGCGAGTTCAGGGGGTCGGACGGCTGCTCGCTGCCGCTGGTGCGTTGGGCGCCGGCGAACGCGGAGACCTCCGGGCAGGTGAGGACAAACGAGGAAGTGTACGAAGGGCTAACAACGGGGAAGGGGTCGCCGAGGACTTGAACTTCACTGTGTGTAAAGAGAGAAGCCGTCAGGTTGGGGGGTGCGTCTCGGCTGGTCTGGAAGGGCAGGGGCGGTGGTGGAGGGGGCGGCAGCAGCCAGCCGAAGCCGTCTTCCTTAGCGGATGTTGACCCTGGCAAATCTCTCACCTCGGCCAGCGGGCCTGGCCCCGGCCCCTCTTCGTAGGGGATCTTGCAGCCCGGTTTGTGGGCCACCAGGACAAACTCCAGGCGTTCCTTCTCTTTTTGCAGCTCGGCGATCTCCGACTCCAGCTCGGCTTTTTCCTCTTCCAGCTGATCCGTTTCCTAACGGAGGCCAGCCGAGGGGGGGGGGGGGCAGGTCATAGGAGACAGAAAGAAAGGAAAAACATTGGTCAGCGACTACGCCAAGTGGCTCGTCCCACCCATACTACATTGCGGCTGCTGGTGGGTGGTGGGTGGGGGGTGCTGGACAGCTCCCTCCCGACTGATGGCAGCAACCCCTGACAGAGAGACTCTTGGTAGACTATGAGACTTGGAGCCTCAGTTTCCCCCATCTGACCAAAAGATGGTTGAGAAAAGGCCAGACGAGAACGGAAGTCTCTGATGGGCAAGAACTCCAAGGCTGGTGTGGAGGTGAGGCTGCGGCAGCGGGAGGGCTATTTGTTTGAGGCCAGCCAGTACTAAGGAGCACTCTGCCTTAAAGGGGGTGAAAGGGCCACTAGGCTCAGTGAGTAAAATCGATTGCCAGCAAGCCTGACGAGTTGAGTTTGCTCCCTGGGACCCACCAGATAGAGAGAACCAACTCTGAAAATTGCCCTCTGGCCTCCATGTGTGTGCTGTGGCACACCTGCACACACGTGAACATAGGCAAATAAATAAATAAATAAATGCAATAATTTTCTTAAAGAGAAAAAAGAAAAGCACTTGAAGTTTGTTGAGTGGGTAAACAATGGTTATCGGTTGTTGTTGCTATTTGTTTTTTGGGTTTTTTGTTTTTGTTTTTGTTTGTTTGTTTGTCTTTTTAGTGTGGTTCTGTTGCCTGGCTCCTTGGGCCTCCCAGTAGGAAAGCAGAGGTGTGCCCTGGTTTCAGGGGGCAGGAGGTATGAAACCTTCGGGCATAAAGTGAGTGAGGAACCTGAGGTAGAAGGAAAAAGGAGCGGGTTGGGTGGGTGGAGGACACCACCAGCTCAAGTTCGGGAGGACTGTAGGTGGCTGGGGCAGCAGGTAAGAAACTGACGTAGCATAAAATAATTTAGTTTCTAGCCATCTGGGATGAGGGGGGAAAAAATGGAAGCATGGAGGCAAAATGGACCATTCTTTATCCAGGACAAAGGGAGAGAATTACTTCCTCCATCTTGTCCCCTTAGGCTGAGAGAAAGCCAGGAGGGTGACATGTGGGGACATCCGGGAAAAGTGGGCAACAGCAGGAAATAAACGGGGGGGGGGGCGGGAAGGAAGGGTTTGAGCATGCGCATAGCGCTCCGCCATCAGGCTGCACTGCCCTTTGTTTCCTAAATGGGAACCCTCGCTCAGGACCTCAGGATGTAGGCATAGTGAGAAAGAAATGGGGAAGGGGGCGGGCAAAGGAAGTCAGAGAGCCCCCAGCACAGCCTCGCCACAGCCCAGAAGCTCTCCTTACCGCCTGGAGTCGATCTGTCAGCTCCCTCCGACGGTTTCTGCACTTGGCCGCAGCCAACTTGTTGCGCTCTCGGCGGACCCTTCGCTTCTCTTCTTCTTCTGGTGTAAGCTGAGCCAAAGAGATGAGGGCCGTGAGATTTGGGTATCCCTCTATCAGCCAGCCCCGAGAAACCCCCCTAGAACACCCCCAAACAACAACCACTAGTCTTCACTGGCAGGAATGATGAAGTTCCTTCCATCTTGAGGCCTTGAGGCCCCCCTCCCCAACTTAATAGTGACAACGCTACGGTCACCCTCTCTCACCTCCCTCACCCCCAGGTTAACTTTTTCAAAATAATGATCTCTTGCAGTCCAGGTTGGATTCAAACTCAGTGCGAAGCACCAGCTGGCTTCCAACTCGCGATCCTTCTGTCTGCACCTCCAGAGAGCTGGGGTTACAGACCTGCCCAACCATTCCTGGTGTATGCTGTGCACGCCATCGCGCACACCATCATGCACACCAGTAAGCACGCCAGCAAGCACTCCACCAACTGAGCCCAAATCCCTAGGCTCCTCCAGATTAACTCCTGAGGCCTCATACTTACTGTCTCTTCTCGGGGTCTTCTAGGCCTGGCTCTGGATGGGCGGGCAGGCCCGGGTCCACTGGTGGCAGCGCTGGTTGAAGGCCCAGCACTTCCGCTTGCTCCAGCAGCGCTGTAGGCACTGAGGCCCGGGGTTGAGTAGCTGGTTCCTGGCATGTCATAAGGGTCAACAACCGGAGGTTGGGAGGCCAGTGGCTGCCCCTGGGACTGGGCCATGGAAGAGATGAGGGTGGGTTGCACAAGCCACTGGAGGTCCTGGCTGGTTGTAATTGCGGTGACCGTTGGCACGAAGGAGCCGGGCATTTCCCCGAGACCGGCGCACTCCTACGGGGTGAGACATACACACACAGGCGTAGACACACAAACAAAGCCACCGACACACGCACGCCCAACACACATAACACACACCGACCCCTGTGAGTGAGCACAGGGTGAGCGGGTGTGGATGTGTGTGTCACAGGCAAAAAGCCACAACACCCACCCTTCCACTACACCGTGACGCAGTGGTTAATGAGAGGATTCTGTTCAACTGCCATGTACCTCCTCCTTTTTCCTCGGGGAAAGGTTGCAGCGAGTGGTGAATCACACCCCGGGTTGGTGACTCTTAGGTGTGTGTGGGGGGTGGTGGAGGGGAGGCTGGACAGAGCCTGGTGACAGAGCCTCCCGGGATGGAGACACACACACACATACAGTCATAACACCCCACCCCCACCCCCACCCCAGAAGGAAGGAGAGGGAGAGGCCTTAGCCCAAGCCTTCCTCTCCACTCAACACACAAACACACCCCCCACACACACACACTGCATGAGGGCTCCCGCAGGGGCGGAGATCCCAGCTCCAGGGGTGTTGGGGGAAACCGGTCTAAGAGTTGAGCTCAGTCTCTTCCCTCACTGAGACCAAGTGACGGGGGTTTTTCAGTGGACTGATAGTGAACAGTGACTGTGAGGTTCCATCGGATTGTCTCGCAAGGTTTTGGGGGATGATGTAGGATGTGCATCCCAGAACCCAAGAAGCGCACATCGCCCCCCCCAACCCCCCATCCCTTCCCGCAAGAGGCTTAACTACTCTAGGGGGCGTGGTGAGGGAAGGGCTGACTCCCTGGCCAATCAGAGCCCTGAGAACCAGGGGAAGGCGGACCTTTTAGAGACCACCTGGCTGCCTCCCCGCCGGCTAGCTCAGCTAGTGTTTGAACACCTCGGCCGGACCCGGTGACCAAAGCGCGGAGAGCGCGTCCCGGTGTGCCTGGAGACGGGGTGGCGGCCTCCGGTTCGCCTTAGAGGCGCTAGCACTCAGCCGGGAGCCCCTTGCTTTTGACAGCAGAGGGACCAAGTCCCCACAGAGTCCTCGCGAACCCATGGGGTGGCACAGAGTCGCCCGATCGCAACCAGAATCCCTCAGCTATGCCTTTCGGAGACCCCCACCCCACCCCCCAGACACAGAAGAACCACAAAAAGCAAGGGGACGCAGCTACGCTCTACAAATAGGAAGCGGGCGTTGATTGGCTAAAGCCCGCTCCTCGAGAACCAATCAGAAAGCCGCGCTGCCCCCTCCCCTAGCAACGTGGCCTCGGCGTTCCAAAATAGAACGTGCCCGGGACGTCAGGGGCGGGGCGGAGGGGGCGCTGCGCGCCGTGCGTGCCCCGCGTCAGACGGAGGATTCCAGCGCGTCAGCCTTTACGCACGGGTCCCCCGTTACGTCTCCGCGCAGGAGGCGGAGGCAGCGTGACCGGGGTTCGAGGCTCGAACTCCCGCCGGGTGGAGGGCGACCGGGGCCCTGCAGTCGGCGCTTGGAAGGAGGAGGGATGAGGAGGAGGCTACTGGAAGCTTCTCTAGAGTTTTTTGTTGTTGTTGTTTTCTTTTTCTTTTCTGACCTGACTTGCCTAGCTCTGGATTAGGGGAGCCGGAGCTCGGCTAAGAGTTCGCAGCTTCTGCTAACCGCCGCGTACACTTTGCACCGGGCATCGCCAGCGCTTGCCCAACTGCATTCCATTCCTGCGCTCCGCGCACATAACCGGTTGCAGACATCTCTCCATTCTTTGCAGTTTGCAAACAACAAAAACCAAAGTGCAAACCGAGCTTCTTGCTTTCCCGGATCCTTTTTTTTTTTTTTTTTTTTTTTTTTTTTTTTTTTTTTGGCGCGTCTCTATTTGAGAGGATGCTCAAATAGGTTATTTTTTCCCCCCACGACCACCACGTTTGCCATCTAGAACTTACCTGGGAGGCGGCGGCGGCGGGTGGACTGCCGAAGGAGTCCACCGAAGACAGGTACTGAGACTCGGCGGAGGGTGATGAGCTACACCGGGAGCCGGAGTCGTAGTCTCCGGGGAAAGCTTGAAACATTTCCCTGGGCACAGGGGGGCCCCTGTGACCACGCTGAGGTCGCCGGGAAGCCAATGCTATGGCTGAGTGGGATGAGATGTGAGTCCGGAGTGGACCGGACACGTCCCCAAAGTGCGCTGCTCAAGGGAGCTCAGCCTCCGGCTCGGAGGACTGCCCAAGTTTCGATGCAAGTCCCCTCAGCAAGCGCCCAGGTCCCCTTCAAGCCGCCGCTGTACCTCCTGAAAGTCCAGGCTCCGTCGGTTTCACGGGGGGGGGGGGGCGACTCGGGGATCGCTCCCCGCCCAGAGACCCGCCGCGCAGTGCCGCCGTGCAGCGTGCGCTTCGGATGTGGTTCCAATCCTTTCCAGGCGTCCCAGGAAATGAAGGAGGACAGAGGGGCGCGATCCAGAAGCCCACAGAAAGTAAGTCGATCCTCGGGACGAAACGGAAGAACGCTCTAGAAGGAGTCTTGCAAAAAAGAAACCCACAAAACTTTCTCTCCGGTTTTTAAAAAAATGATATATATATATATATATATAATATTCACGGCCGCCAAGAAGGAAAAAGAAGAGTCACCAGTAGTCAAGTCCCGCAAGCCCAGGCTCCGCGTGTCCCCGGCGTAGCCGCTCCAGTCTTATGAATGAAGCTGGGAGCCGCCGGGCTGAATTTATGCGACCCGGCCCCCCTGCTTGCGTCACCCTCTGCTCCATGCACAAACCTCCCGATCGCTCCTTCCTCGCCGCCCGAGCCCCTTGTGGCGCCCCCCCCAGGGCCTTGTGCACCCGCCACTTGCCCATAGGGTGACCCTGGTGGTCTCGAGGGTCTCCTGGGCTGCATTCTGAGGGTCTTCGCGGGAGGGGATCCCGCCCCGCGCTCTCCGGAGTTCCTGTGACGCAATTAGCCATATAAGGAGCTCGGCCGGCGCGGCCGAGTGTTTGTTTGGTATCCTAGCAATGACGTCAGAGGGAATCCCTCGCTCCGGCGCGCACCCGCCCGCCGCCGCCGCCGCCGCCGCGCCGTGCGGAACCCGCCCGCGCCTGCGCAGTGCCACGCCGCCCCGGGGGCTGAGATTGACAAGCGCCAGAACTGCCCGGGAAGGCCTTTGCTGACCCTTGCTGGGGAAGGTGCGACCCCAAATGCCCAGGCCTGCTTACCCCTGCGACTCCATCCTCCCCCAAACCTGTGCAGCGCCCCAGCTGGTGGAAGAGAGCAGTTCCCCAGTGCAGGTCCTAGTGAGAGGGGTATAGTCAATCTGGGAGGGGGAAACTGAGGCTCAGGCAGGCTTGGAGGGACTGTGATGTCCCCAGGTGTAGGCAGAGGTAAAGACGGAGCCCCCTCCCCACTAGCTTTGTCCCTCATTCTGCCTGACCACACTGAACTTGAAAAATGTGCTTCCTTCCTGAGCTAAAACTTCAGTGCTCACAGCTAAGGATGGGTGGCTACCTCGGTCCCTGTAGAATTGAAGCCGGTGGGACCCCACCCGAGTGAGTGCTTCAGGCTCCATGGTGTTGGGAGCTTCTCCTTCCCGCTTAGAAAGGAAAGTGTGTGCAATTAAGAACAATAATCATAATTGGTGGTATCAGTGGATAGTGGCGGCCGCCTTTCCCTCAGAAGCGGAGGCAGGTGGATCTCTGTGAGTTCAAAGACAGTCTGGTCTACAGAGGGAGCTCCGGGACAGCCAGGTCTACACAGAGAAACCCTGTTTTGAAAAAAACAATAAACCAGTGCTTAATAATAAATAATAATAATATTGGTGGCATGTGTTTAGCGATCCATGGATGTCAGCTTCAGTATTGAGCCTTTAAAGGGTAAGAGTTTTCAGAAAGTAGTGTCTTCATAGCAGAGGAAACTGAGGACCGGCGAGACGGCTCACCGGTAAAGGAGCTTGCCACAAAAACCCGACGACCTGAGCTCCACCCCTGGGGCTCACCGTGGAAGGAAAGAACCTACTCCTAAAAATTGTTCTCTGCTCTCCACACATGTGCGGAGGCACAAGCCAACCAGTTCTCGTATGTAAATAGTAATAATGATAATAATAATAATAATAATAATAATAATAAATTAAATAAAGGAGGAAATGAGGGCTGGAGTCTATAGATTAAAGTGGAGCATATGTCTAGCAAATGTGAAGCCCTGGGTCCTATCGCTATGCCAGAAGGAAGGAAAAAAAAAAAAAAAAAAATATATATATATATATATATATATATATATATATATATATATATATATATTTGTATGTGTGTGTATCAGAATCTAGTGTGGCTGTCCCCTCATCTTCCCCCCCACCCTCACCCCCTCTCTGTTTTTGAGATAGGGCCTCATTATGTAGCCCTGGCTAGCCTGGAACTCTTTCTGTAGACCAAGCTATCCTCTGCTTGAGTGTGTGTTGGAATTAAAGGCATGTGCCACCATGCCAGGCAGTGAACACATCTGACCATATATCCAAGTCTGGAATTTTCCTGTATCTCTGAGGATGACCATAAGCTTCTGAACCTCTTGTCTCCACCTTCATATTGTCACCTGGCCTGGTTTACGTGTTGTTGGGGATGGAACCCAGGGCCTCCTGCATGCTCTCCCAACCGTGATGCATCACTGGCCACAGCCCACACTAAGAAAGGTGTCACTGGGGGGAGACCCCCCCTCCCCCCACAGACCAGGCCTGTTACTGTGTGACGAATCTTTTCCTGGGAGAGATAACACACACACACACTCACTCACCCAAGACAGGGAGCCAGTGCAGGACAGACCAAAGGACAGATGCCACCAAAGTCCAACTTGGTGAACCATGGGTTTTATTGGGGTCACTCACATACGGGAACATGTACGGGTGAGGGGTTGCTTACAGGAGCAACCTGTAAGCAGAAATGACAGGAGGACAGCTGCGTCACCAAAGCTCCGCCCCCAGCGTGAGTGGCAGATGGAAAAGCTGTGAACCGAGGAGGGCACACTGCACAGCCTGCAGGCTTTTCCAGGTGCCTCAGTTGGTCTAAACCTCTTGCAGGCAGCAGCTCTCCTGGGTTCTGCTTCTTCGAGGCTTGTCTGAGAATCTTCTCTGCAGTTTGGCTTCCTTCCATCTGAAGTGTGTCGGGGCATGGGGCGCTGGGAAGGCGAGGACACTGGGCTTTTGTTGCTTACTCTGGCAGGGCGGGACCTAGTAAATCTGGTCGGTTTCAGGGACCTCCTGTTGTGAGTATTTTACCTTCCTCTTTAAAGAGCTTCGCGGTAGGATGGCATATTTCAATCTTGGAGGAAACTGTTACATAACTGCTGTGGTCCCTCCCAGAATCCAGGTAAGAAAGCAAAAAAGCACTTCATTGAGTTTTAGGGATTTTGTTTCTGTTTGTTGGTTTCTTTGTTTGTTTTTTGAGACAAGGCTTCTCTGTGTAACAGCTCTGGCTGTCCTGGAACTCCATCTGTAGTCCAGGCTGGCCTCGAACTCATGGACATCTGCCTGCCTCTGCCTCCCAAGTACTGGGATTAAAGTCGTGCGCCACCAGTGCCTGGCTACTTCAATGACTTCTTTAGCATTAATTGTTTTATGTATGCTTATGAGGGTGTTTTATTTTTTTAATGTGCACCCTATGTGTGCCTGGTGCCCACAGAGGTGAGAAGAGGGCATTGGATCCCCTGGTCTGAAGTTAGATGCTTATGAACCACCATGTGGGTGCTGGGAACCAAACCCAGGGCCTCTGTGAGAGCGGCCAGTGCTCTTAACAACTGAGCAATTTCTCTGGTCCCAAGAAGCACTTTAAATATGTTGAATCTAAAAAAAAAAAAAAAAAAAAAAAAAGCCGGGCGTGGTGGCGCACGCCTTTAATCCCAGCACTCAGGAGGCAGAAGCAGGCGGATCACTGTGAGTTCGAGGCCAGCCTGGTCTACAAAGTGAGTCCAGGATGGCCAAGGCTACACAGAGAAACCCTGTCTCGAAAAACCAAAATAAATAAATAAATAAATAAATTAGTTGAATCTTCACAGGAGTGGTGGTGCATGCCTTTAATCCCAGCAGTCAGGAGGCAGGGGCAGGTGGTTCTCTGTGAATTCGAAGCCAGCCTGGTCTACAGAGCAAGTTCTAGGACAGCCAGGGCTATGCAGAGAGACCCTATCTAAGGACAAAGTGTGATTTCTGACCCCCAGGAGCAACTTGATTCTCTGCACCTATAATGGAGAGAGGGTGGTGAGCCACAGAAGGCTAAAGTGGGTGGTGACAAGTGATGACAGAGATTGCCAGACACAAGCCTAGCCTCAAGCCACCCTCCACCTGGTTCTCCACGCCCCCTCTGTCTGCCCCAGTCAGGAGGGAAGGACAGGTACTCAGGGATGACACAGCAGCCACTGGCAGGCAATGACTCGGCTCGGGCATCAGACAGGGAGTGACTCGTTAGTGTTCTGCCCTTCTCAGCCTCTCCTCCTCTTGCTGGGGGATAAAGGAGACAGACAAACGCCCACTCCGCCTACCCTAAGGCCCTCAGACCCTGACACAGTAGCTCAGACACTCAGAAGGCCACCACAGGGCCAGGCAGACATCTGCCCACAAGTAGTAGCCCACAGGCACTTAGAGACACTTTCTAGAAGCACACCTGCACAGGGAAAGACACCAATGTATACAACAAGTGTCTATACACACAGGGAGCCAAAGAAGCCCCCAGGGAGACAGGGACAGAGCACAAAGTGCATAAAGACTGCTGGGCCTTGCTACAGAGGTGCACAGACACACTTGCTCTTAGCTGCTGAGCCATCTCTCCAGCCTCATTAGTTTGTTTTGAGTCAGGGAACCGCTATGAAGGCCAGGCTGGGCTAGAACTCACTGGATTGCACGCCTCTGTGAGCATATACATCCATCTCTCTGTTTTCTGAGATTGGCCTCACTCTGTAGCCCAGGCTAGCTTCGAACTATCAAACTATTACCCATCCTCCTGCTCCCGACTCCCAGCTACCAACGGCACCTGATTTTCTGCTTATTTGCTAGAATGACATCATTCTGGCCGTCAAAAATACAGGGTCCTCCCTCTGGTCTTCCCTTGGCCAAACCTTTGCTACTGAGTTCCTCAGTTCCCATGAGCCCTTGGGTCACACCCTAACCTTAGCCCTCAGGGTCCCTGTGAGCCATGATGTCCGTGGGTGTTCCCATGGCCTGACAAGAGGGCCTGGCCTCGGCAACACGTGAGTGTCCTTTTTCTGCCCTCCTCGCTCTTATAGATCTGGTAGCCTGTCCCCCACCTCTGAGGCCAGAGCTGAGTTGGCTGGCTCGGTTAGTCCTTGTTAGTAATCCCGGAGGCCTCCTGGAGGTGGTGCCCATGGCTATGAAGAGAAACAGAACGGCCCGAACTGTGGTACCTGCCAGCGGTCTCTGTCCCAGCCTTTCCTCTCGTTGCTTGTATCTGTTTCTCCTTCTGTCTGGAGTGCCATTCCCGGTTTGCTTGGCTCCCACCACCACTACCTTGGTCTCGGATGAGCCAGTGTTCTGCAACAAGTGTGTCATGTCCCAGGTGTCCTCCTCAGAGTTGGCCTGGGTCTGCCTTGTGTCCCTACACAGGGCACAGAATCTGCAGGTGCTGAAAAAAAACGTTGTTGTCATGAATTTACCTTATTTATTTATTTATTTATTTGTTTATTTATTTATTTATTTTTACTTTATTATTTGTGAGGCAGAGTCTCAGGTAGCTCAGGCTAGCATCTAATGTTTTATATAGCTAAGGATGACCCACCTAGGACTTCTCTGGTCTTTTTGACTCCAGCCCCCCGGCATTGGAATTACAGGTGTGTGCTACCACACCTCGTTTGTCTAGTGCTGGGGTCAAACCCAGGGCTTTATACACACTCGGCAAACACCATGACCTGAGCCACCTCCCCTCCAGCCCGACCATGTATTCAGTTTTCTTTGTTCTTTTAACTTAAAATTTGTGGTGTGTGTGTGTCTGTGTGCGTGTGTGTGTGTGTGTGTGTGTGTGTCTGATGCCTTGAAGGAGTTCCTGCTCTTCTTCCGTCATGCAGATTCTAGGGCCTGAACTTGGATCCTCAGACTTGTAGGCAAGCACCTTTGCCCACAGGGCCATCTTGCCAGCTCTCTCACTCTGTAGCACAGGCTAGCCCCCAACTAACTGGCCCCAATCATCTTACTTCAGGCTCCTGAGTGTTGGAATTAAGGCCTTAGCCTCCATGCCTGACTCTTTCATGTTTTCTTTCATAGTGTCTGATGGGACCACACAGTCACCTGGACCTCTCGGTTTCTTTGAACAGGTAGCTAGCGGACCACCGGGTGGCAGGGACCTTGTGGGTGAGTGTCCGAGCTGACTCCAGGTGTTTCTTTGGCACAACCTGTTGTGCCCAAGCTGCTGGGGGAGGAGCCTTTATCTCAGGGTCTTCTGATTTGCAGGGGGGCTGTGTACATTTTTGTTGTTTTTGTTTTTAAGACAGGGTCTCACTATATAGCCCTGGCTGTCCTGGAACTCGCTATGTAGACCAGGCTGGCCTCGAACTCACAGAGATACACCTACCTTTGCTTCCCTAGTGTTGGGATCAAAGGTGTGCGCGACCATGCCTGGCTAGCTATGTGTATTTTGTTCGGCGGGTTTTTGGTTTTTGAGACAGGGTTTCTCTGTGTAGCCCTGGCTGTCTTGGACTCACTTTGTAGACCAGGCTGGCCTCGAACTCACAGGGATCTGTGTGCCTCTGCCGCCCGAGTGCTGGGATTAAAGGCGTGCGCCACCACCGCCCGGCGTTAGCTATGTGTAGTTTTAAGGAGGGAAAAAGGAATGCAGAATCCAGAGAAACACACATATGAGTGGGGGGGAAAAAAGGAAAAGAAAAGGAACATGACTGCTCCTAGGTGTGCTGAAAATTGATTATAGATATGTGGGTGAGCATAGCCAGAGGCAGGGACTTCTGGGAGAGTCCAGAGCGGACATGGCCCTGAGCAGGCCCATGTGACAGGACAGAAGGGGAAGAGAAAGGGGAGAGAGGAGGACCAGGCTCAGTAGTTAGGAGGCCCAGAGATAAAAAAAAAAAAAAAAAAAAAAGCAGATAACCAAAATGGCTGGATTATATAGGGACAAACAGCCCAGTCCCTGGGCTGGAGAATTCAAGGTAGGGGGTGAGGTATATTTGCTACGAGGGCCCTGTAACAGGTCAGGGCACTCGGGAGGCAGAGGCAGGCAGATCGCTGTGAGTTCGAGGCCAGCCTGGCCTACAAGGAGAGTCCAGGACATCCAGGGCTACACAGAGAAACCTTGTCCCAAAAACAAAAACCAAACAAAAACAAAAAAACAAACCAAAACAAACAAACAAAAAACCAAAGTGAAAATCAAATATCATGAACAGCAACCTTCATAATGAGAGTTATGGAGGCCACTCACTGAGGCAAGGAAACAAGCCTTGGGGGGGACAGGCTCGTTCGTGTGTGTGTGTGTGTGTGTGTGTGGTGAGCTGCAGCCCTGGCATGGTTGCAGGCTGGGGCTCTCCCACGCTGCCTTCTGTATGCACGCACGTGCCTGCGTGCGCCTGTGTAAGAGCCCATTGTCCGCTGACCCCACCGCCCTCCGGTCCTCCGCTCACACTCTGGCAACTTCGCCATTATGTGCGCAAAACACCAAGATCCTATTCCACATCCCTGCCACAGGTTCCCCAGGCCACTGCCTCAAAAGCCACAGCTTCCTGTCAACACCCACAGGTACTTCCCTCTCCCTGGCTTCCCTTCCTCAACTTTCTCTTCCTGCCTTGTAGATGCTGTGGTTGGTGGTCTCTGTCAGTAGGTCCACCCTGTCCCTGACTCAGGCTGGTAAGCCCTCTCTGACCCTGATGTGGCCCGCCAGCACGCCCCCACAGCCAGACAGCCACTTGCGGGGGGGGGGGGGAGTGTCTCAGGGGGTCACTAGTGGCCACGTGCCCGTGCCCAAGGTGACTGACTTCAGTCCATGATTCAGTCATCTTGTCTAGGCCACCAGGGTTGCCCTGGTCGCATGATGTCAGCAGTCAGGTATGTGGCCAGCGTTTCTCCAAGGTGACTCAGCCGCCTGAGATACCCCATTCTTCCTCCAGACACTCTGGGCCACTGTCCAGGGCATGCAGCCACTGAGCCTGACACTCCCTTCCCGGCCCCCTCCACGCCCCATCATGGCCCAGAGCTGGGGACACAAAGGAAAGAGAGGGTTCCCAGACGCAGGGCCCTGGGCCAGACCGGGCTGGCCACGAAGCCATCCCCTCCCTCCCACAGTCCATGGACGGTGAATCACATCCATCTGTCCATCCATTCATGCATCGATCCATCCATCCATCCACTCATTCATCAGCCATTCAGATATATTGTTATTTTTTGAGACAGGGTTTCTCTGTGTAGCCCTGGCTGTCCTGGACTCCCTCTGTAGACCAGGCTGGCCTTGAACTCACTGAGATTCTCCTGCCTCTGCCTCTGCCTCTGCCTCTGCCTCCTGAGTGCTGGGATTAAAGGGGTGCGCCACCACTGCCTGGCTAGCAATTTAGACATTTAATCAGCAGTCATCCCCCATCCGGTGAAGTCCCGGGGCGCAGAAAGAAACAAGACGGGGCAAATACATCCAGCTGGTGACATAGACCTATCGTAGTTGGGAGGTCGAGGCAGGAGGATTACACCGTTCAAGAGTAGCCTGTACACATGCCCTGTATTTGTGGTCTTTACCTTCTAATCCAACCTCCTGTCTGTTTTCAGTTATTTCCCTGAGAGTTCTTCGACGCAATCCCAGTCTCTCAGAGCCCTGCACGCTCATCGGTCATTTGGAGGAAGTCCTTTCAGGAGTCTGCCCTTAGGCCGGCCTGCTTTAGCAAGTCCCTCCCCCCCGCCCCTTTTTTCTACATCTTGGTCCCCAAGCTCCACCATTCACCTGCCTTCCCCAAACATGAACTTCCAGAGATATTTGAAGTGGGGCCTTAGAGATATTGTGCATATGTGTTGTTTTTGTTTCAGTTTGGTTTTCGGGTTTTTCGAGACAGGGTTTCTCTGGGTAGCCTTGACTGCCCTGGACACACTTTGTAGACCAAGAAGCCTCCAATTCACAGAGATCCACCTGCCTCTGCCTCCCAAGCGCTGGGATTAAAGGCTTGAGCCAAACCGGGTAGGTATGGTGGCACGCCTTTAATCCCAGCACTCGGGAGGCAGAGGCAGGTGGATTGCTGTGAGTTCGAGGCCAGCCTGGTCTATAAAGAGAGTCCAGGACGGCCAGGGCTCAGTTACACAGAGAAACCCTGTCTCAAAACCAAAAACAAACACAAACAAATAAAAGGTGTGAGCCACCAGCCCGGCTTTGTTTTTGTTTTGTTTTTGAGACAAGGTCTCAATATGATGTACGTAGTCCTGGCAGGCCCAGATCTTTCCCTTAATCACCCTGGCTCCGCTCTCCAAGTACTGGGATCCTGGTGTGTGCCACCATGTCTGGCTGTGCCAAGCACTTTGTAAACAATTCTCGTATGGACTTGAAGCAAGGTTTCATTCTAGCCTTTGCAAACCCCGAATTTGCTATGGCTCCCGCCTCTTCGTGGGTGTCAGGATTTCAGGCACGAGGCACCTCACCTGGCCATATTACCCTATTTGAAAAATGGCAGAGGCCAAACAAAAGAACCCTCATGCTAGAAGCAGACAGAGTCACACTGGGCACTGACACCATGGTGGGTGTGACAGCATCTTCCAACCCATCAAAGCACTGAAGACAAAGCTCACACACACACACACCCTCCTCCCGCAACACACACACACACACACACACACACACACACACACACACACGAACTTGTACAATAACATGCAAGACACTCAGGTCACAGCAATTAATGTTGGGGACCCGGGGTGTGTGTGACACCCGGGGCCCTTCCCTCAAAGGATGCAGTGCGGTGCAAGAGACAGGCAACACTGGAAACTGTAGGCTCTATCATGGCACAGGCCTGTCATTCCAGCACTGGGGAGGCTGAGGCAGGAGGCTTAGGGAGTCAAAGCCAGCCTGGGCTATGAGGGGAGGGGGTGCTAGGCACATGGCTCCAGTGGTAGACCGCTTGTTTAAGCAGCCATGAAGCCCTGGGTTCGAACCCTGGTACTATCTAAGCTGGGGCATAGGGGTTCATGCCTGTAATCCCAGCATTTCACTCGGAAGGTGGAGGCGGAAAAACTGGAGTTGGAGAGATCTTCCTCCGCTGTATATTAAATTTGAAGCGGTCTGCACAATGTTAGACGCAGCCAAAGAAGAAGAAAAAAGAAAAGAAAAGAAAAAAAAAAAAAAAAGGAAGAGGTTGTGTTCAGTGCTCTGAGGGAGTTTGTAGCTCTGGGATGTGCAGCCACCGCCTTGCGCATGCCAAGCAAGCAAGCCCGCTGTATCAGCTACAACCGCTGGCGATCCTGGGGTTGTAGCTACAGTCCCCAGTGGAGTTGTCTGCACACGTATAGTTACATACAGGAGGCGGAATGGCTCCGCAGGAGGTGAAGCCACCCACAGGCTCTTCCACATTCACAGTTACACACACACACACACACACACACACACACACACACACACACGCTGGGCACTGTCCCCTGATCCACTCATGCGGTCACACCCCGCTACTCAGAGCTTCGGCCCAGCCCTGGTCACATGAAGCTATACAGCATGGGGGGCCCTGGGAAGGGCGGGGAGGGGGGGCGGTGTTGGGCCAGTGAGTAGACCTTCCCAGTTCGTGAACAGCTTCTCAGTCTCTCACACTCTTCCCGAGGGCTTCAGACTGATGACACAGGCGGTGGAGAGAGAGAGAGACAGAGACAGGTAAGAAACCCACAAGGGGATGGGAGGGAAGGGGCAGGCAGAGGAGAGGCAAGAGCGGCGACCCCACGTGTGCGCGCCTGAGTACAGGTCGCGCACTGCGCAGCCATCTCCCCTGGTTGGGGGGGAATCCCCCTGCCTCAGCACTGCACCCAGAGGGCCACGTCTCCTGTTTGGGTGTGCTGTACAGTTTGGCCGGGGGGGGGGGTGGGGTGGGGGAAGGAGACAGTCAAAGGCGCGGGAGGCTCCGGACAGACGGGCACTCCTGCGAGGAGGGGGCGCAGACGAAAAGGAGACGGTGGTAATTTGGGGACCCGCGGGTGTCCCGTCGCTCGCTGCCATCCCCGGGTCGGGCCCCGACTGTCTGCTCCTGGCTGGTCCCGGCTGCCCAGCGCGGTCGCGCCGCCTGGCTGGCCGGGGACAAACAGCCTTCCCGTCGCTAGGCAACGGCGTGCCACAGGCCGTCGCGTCACCACGTCGGCGCGGGCAAGGGGGGGCGCGGGAGGGGGGGGTTGCTGGGCGCACGGAGTCCCCGGCGGCGCCGCGGTTTGTTGACGTTGCCAGGCAACCCGCGTGGCGCTGCCTGGGCAACGCGGGCCGACTGTTCTCCGTCTTAAAGGTGCAGACACCAGTTCTGGTTCCCGCGGGGAGACCCGGGAGCGGCAGGGAGAGAAAAGCGGTTCCTTCTAGACAGTGGATTTGGAGGCTGAGTTAAGCGCACCCCCCAGGGTGCTGCTGTAGAGACGTCTTTTTGGAATTCAGTCTTCCGAGACAGGGTGTAGCCCTGGTTGTCTTGGAACTCGCTTTTGTAGCCGATGTTGTCCTGGAACTCAAAAGAGATGCACCTGTCTCCTGACTGACTCTCCTGTGATGGGATTAAAGGCACACACGACTACCACCCGGCTTAGTTTTTAAATTTATTTTATTTTATTTATTTATTTTTGTTTGGTTTGGTTTTTGTTTGTTTTTTTGTTTTTGGTTTTTTGAGACAGTCTCTCTGGGTAGTCTTGGCTGTCCTGGACTCACTTTGTAGACCAAGCTGGCCTTGTGGCTTAGATATTTCAACTCAAGTATTTGAGATGTTGATGTGTTGATCGCACCTATGGCCAGGATCGCTCGCTGCAGGTGCACAAGGTATGTACGTGGTGGTGAGAGAGAGAGAGAGAAAAAAAACAAAAACCAAAAACCTGGATTCTAGTACCCGCTCTGTGACTTTGACCTGTGAGTCCTTTAATTCATGGGGTGGGATTGTCACAAGTGTGACTTCGCTAAGTTCTGTAAAGTGTGGGTAGTGGGTAGTAAGTACCATGGACCGCCTAGATGGCCGGTGGGCAGAAGCGCTGGCCACCAAGCTTGAGGAAATGACTTCACTCCCTGGGAGCCACATGATGGGATGGAGGAGAACCAGCTCCTACAAGTTCTCTGATTTCTTCACATGCATGCTGGCACCTGCACCTCCTACCCTACACAATAAATAAATGTTAATATTTTAAAAACAAACCTAACCTGATTCTGTCCCCCTACCTCACTGATTTTGAGATAACTGAAGGAGTGAGGCAGATGGCTGAGCCGGCAGAGGCGCTGGCAGCCAAGCTTGGCAACTGAGTTTGCTTCCTGGGACCCAATACAGGTGAAAAGAGAGAACCCGGTTCCTGTAGGTTGTTTTCCGACTTCTACACACAGGACGTAAGCGTGCACGTTTGCCCCACACAAAACAGATTAATAAAAATGTAAAATCAAATAGGTGGAGACGGAAAATGAACTGTACTTCCTGCAGGGTGGCATAGTAAATATGCAGATGTGTTGTGTACACTAGTGATTATATGCATGTGTATGTGTGTGTCTGTATGTATGTATGTATACTTTTTTTTCTGTTTTTCTTTCTTTTTTTTTTTTTCCCTGAGACAGGGTCTCTCTGTGTAGCCCTGGCTGTCCTGGACTCGCTTTGTAGACCAGGCTGGCCTCGAACTCATAGTGATCTGCCTGCCTCTGCCTCCCGAGTGCTGGGATTAAGGACGTGCACCACCACATCCGGCTTAAAGTACATTTTTTGGTTTATTAATTTATGTATATGAATGTGCACTACCTGAGTGCCTGGGAGTTACAGATGTGGGTGTCGGGAATCGAACCCAGGTTCTCTGCAAGAGCAACAAGTGCACACGACTACTGAACCATCTTTCCATCCCCTATTAGTGATGCTTTTACTATGTTCCACGGACGGGCAGACTGGGCTGCAGTCCTGCCTGTGTGACCCCAAGCAAGTGTCTTGTCCTCGCTGACCCTACTTTCTCCTCTGTGAAACCCATGAGCTCTCTGTGTCACAGAGCCACTTCCGGGTAACGGTCATGGGTGGGGGTTCCCCTCGCAGGGCCTGTCAGGTCGCTGCCCCATGTCTGACTCACTGGGCTATGTTATGTAAAGCTCTTAGGTTCTGCGAGGAGGGCAGGTTATGTAAACGATGTCTTTTATACATCCTACATAAGAGGCCTGGGGAGGAGAGCTAGGTCCCCTGAAATTGCCGACCCATGGCCATGCCTGTGTGTAGCAAGCATGGGCCATGTGTACCCAACCCTGTTGGAAGAACATGTAACCCTCCTGGGGGTGGGGATGGGGGTGCGGGTGGGGATGCGGGTGGGGGTGCGGGTGGGGGTGGGGATGCGGGTGAGGGTGCGGGTGGGGGTGGGGATGCGGGTGAGGGTGCGGGTGGGGGTGCGGGTGGGGGTGGGGTGCGGGTGGGGTGGAGTGTCCCTCTGTATATTTAATTGTCATACTGGCTTTCTCAGTCATGGGTTTATTTGAAAATTTTATCTATGTTTAGTGTGTGTGTGTGTGTGTGTGTGTGTGTGTGTGTGTGTATATGTGTGTGATACTTGTCCAAAAGCCAAGTCCTAATACCACACTCGAAGAATAGGTTCTGCAAAGACATGTGGGTACAAACAAGCGCTCATTCCATTCCGCTGCAGTTAGGTAAAGAGGTGTCAGCCTGTACGTATCCCAGCCATTCAGGAGGCTGAGGTAATGGAGATTGCAAGTTTGATGCCTGCCTGGGCTATCCTGCCAGTTCAAGTCCAACTTCAGTAACTAGACAAAACATGTGTTTCGAAATATAAATAAAGGAGTTGGGAAGGTAGTTCAGTAGTAGAGCCCCTGCCTAGAGTCCCCCAGTGAGAGGCTGGGGGCGTGGCTCAGTGGTAGAGCCCCTGCCTAGAATCCCCCAGTGAGGGACTGGGGGCGTGGCTCAGTGGTAGAGCCCCTGCCTAGAATCCCCCAGTGAGGGGCTGGGGGCGTGGCTCAGTGGTAGAGCCCCTGCCTAGAATCCCCCAGTGAGGGGTTAGGGGTGTGGCTCAGTGGTAGAGCCCCTGCCTAGAATCCCCCAGTGAGGGGCTGGGGGCGTGGCTCAGTGGTAGAGCCCCTGCCTAGAATCCCCCAGTGAGGGCTGGGGGGCGTGGTTTAAAGGGCTTTGAGTGCTTTCCTAGCCCACAGAAAGCTCTGGATTCCATCCCTTGCACAGAAAAACAGAAGTTGACAGGTAGAAAGCTTTTGTTTTCATACTGTCAGAAAATGCATCTCCAAGAGCCCAGGGTCACATCTCGGTGTACACGTGTGACTAAGTTTAGCAGGTCGCTGCAGGAAGCGTGAGGTGTGTCTGGGTTAGGATGGTGATTGATCGTGGAAGCCTGTGGGTCCACCCCTCGGCATGTGCCAGCCTGACTACAAATGAATGACCCAAGTCAGCACAGGTGATGGCCTGACAACTCTGCCAAGCCACATTCTCCCTGCTGTGTCCTGACAACACCCTGCTGGGTGTGGTTATCCTGGGAACCTGGCGCCAGAGCTGTGGCACAAAGCCATCATGGAGGGTTGCAGCAGCGGGCTGCTGTGTTTCGGGGGGTGGGGGGTGGAGTATATCTTTTTTTTTTTTTTTTTTTTTGGTTTTTCGAGACAGGGTTTCTCTATGTTATCTTGGCTGTCCTGGACTCTCTTTGGAGACCAGGCTGGCCTTGAACTCACAGCGATCCACCTGCCTCTGCCTCCCGAATGCTGGGATTAAAGGCGTGCGCCACCACACCCAGCAAGTCTATCTTGAGAGACAGTGAACTACATGTCCTGGGTGAATGACATTCCGGGGCCTTAGTTTCTGCATATATAATGTCAATTTTGTTCTTCTTTCTTTTTTTTTTCCTGGCTTTTCAAGACAGGGTTTCTCTGTGTATCCTTGGCTGTCCTCGACTCACTATGTAGACCAGGCTGACCTCGAACTCGAACTCACAGAGATCCACCTGCTTCTCCCTCCCAAGTGTTGGGATTAAAGGCGTGTGACACCACAGCTGGAACACTCCCTTTTTCAAAAATGCATTTTTAATGTATTGCTAGTGTGTGTGCATGTGTGTATGCCATGCAATGTGATGTGTATGCGTCTGATGTGTGTGTGTGTGCTTGTGTTGTGTGTGTGTATGTAATGTGATGTGTGTGTGCTGCCACATGATACATGTGCGGGCATGTGGTGTGTGTGTGCATGTGATGTGTGTGCACTGTCATATGATATGTGTGCGCATGTAATGTGTGTGTGCGCATGGAATGTGATGTGTGCGCATGAGATGTGACGTGTGTGTGTGATGTGATGTGTGTTCTGTGCTGTAATATGTGTGCATGTGGTGTGTGTGTGCATGTGATGTGTCTGCATATGCTATGACGTTTGTGTGTGCATGTGCTGTGATGTCTGTGTGTGTGTGTGTGCGCTGTGATGTCTGTGTGCGTGTGTGTGTGTGTGTGCTGTGATGTCTGTGTGTGTGTGTGTGCTGTGATGTCTGTGTGCGTGTGTGTGTGTGTGTGCTGTGATGTCTGTGTGTGTGTGTGTGCTGTGATGTCTCTGTGTGTGTGTGTGTGCTGTGATGTCTGTGTGTGTGTGTGCTGTGATGTCTGTGTGCGTGTGTGTGTGTGTGTGCTGTGATGTCTGTGTGTGTGTGTGTGCGCTGTGATGTCTGTGTGCGTGTGTGTGTGTGTGTGCTGTGATGTCTGTGTGCGTGTGTGCTGTGATGTCTGTGTGTGTGTGTGTGCTGTGATGTCTGTGTGTGTGTGTGTGTGTGCTGTGATGTCTGTGTGTGTGTGTGTGCTGTGATGTCTGTGTGTGTGTGTGTGCTGTGATGTCTGTGTGTGTGTGCGCGTGCTGTCATGTCTGTGTGTGTGTGTGTGTGCTGTGATGTCTGTGTGTGTGTGTGTGTGCTGTGATGTCTGTGTGTGTGTGTGCTGTGATGTCTGTGTGTGTGTGTGCTGTGATGTCTGTGTGTGTGTGTGTGCTGTGATGTCTGTGTGTGTGTGTGCTGTGATGTCTGTGTGTGTGTGTGTGTGCTGTGATGTCTGTGTGTGTGTGTGTGTGCTGTGATGTCTGTGTGTGTGTGTGCTGTGATGTCTGTGTGTGTGTGTGCTGTGATGTCTGTGTGTGTGTGCGCGTGCTGTGATGTCTGTGTGTGTGTGTGTGTGCTGTGATGTCTGTGTGTGTGTGTGTGTGCTGTGATGTCTGTGTGTGTGTGTGTGCTGTGATGTCTGTGTGTGTGTGTGTGTGTGTGTGCTGTGATGTCTGTGTGTGTGTGTGTGTGCTGTGATGTCTGTGTGTGCGCGCGTGCTGTGATGTCTGTGTGTGTGTGTGTGTGTGTGTGCTGTGATGTCTGTGTGTGTGTGTGTGCTGTGATGTCTGTGTGTGTGTGTGTGCTGTGATGTCTGTGTGTGTGTGTGTGTGTGTGTGCTGTGATGTCTGTGTGTGTGTGTGTGTGCTGTGATGTCTGTGTGTGTGTGTGTGCTGTGATATCTGTGTGTGTGCATGTGATGTGTGCACATCGGCATGTGTGTGTGTTTGGGGATTTGCATGTGTGTGTGTTTGGGGATTTGCATGTGTGTGTGTTTGGGGGTTTGCATGTGTGTGTGTTTGGGGGATTTGCATGTGTGTGTGTTGGGGGTTTGCATGTGTGTGTGTTTGGGGATTTGCATGTGTGTGTGTTTGGGGATTTGCATGTGTGTGTGTTTGGGGATTTGCATGTGTGTGTGTTTGGGGATTTGCATGTGTGTGTGTTTGGGGATTTGCATGTGTGTGTTTGGGGGTTTGCATGTGTGTGTGTTTGGGGATTTGCATGTGTGTGTGTTTGGGGGTTTGCATGTGTGTGTGTTTAGGGATTTGCATGTGTGTGTTTGGGGGTTTGCATGTGTGTGTGTTTGGGGATTTGCATGTGTGTGTGTTTGGGGATTTGCATGTGTGTGTGTTTGGGGATTTGCATGTGTGTGTGTTTGGGGATTTGCATGTGTGTGTGTTTGGGGATTTGCATGTGTGTGTGTTTGGGGATTTGCATGTGTGTGTGTTTGGGGATTTGCATGTGTGTGTGTTTGGGGATTTGCATGTGTGTGTGTTTGGGGGTTTGCATGTGTGTGTGTTTGGGGGTTTGCATGTGTGTGTGTTTGGGGATTTGCATGTGTGTGTGTTTGGGGATTTGCATGTGTGTGTGTTTGGGGATTTGCATGTGTGTGTGTTTGGGGATTTGCATGTGTGTGTGTTTGGGGGTTTGCATGTGTGTGTGTTTTGGGGGACGCTCATGCTACAGCCAATGTGCGGAGGTCATGGAGTATGTTTGTGAAATCTCCTTTCTCTCCACATTTATCCAGTTCATGGGACTGAACTCAGCTTGCCAGGCTTGTCCAGCAGGTGCCTGTACCCACTCGCTCAGCCACCATACAGGCTCTGATGGTGACGTCCGTGGGAACCGGATGGACAGCATCTGGCATCATGGTGGCTGCCACTCTCTGCTAGGGACTTGTCAGGAGTGTGACCAGCAGCAAATTCTGCAGATCAAAGTTCCTAAGCCTTCAGAATCTGTCTTTTCTTGCTCGCAGCCTTGTTAGTGTTCGGCAGGGTCTTTGCCGTGTTACCCTGCATGGCCTTAAAAGTGGACACCTCAGCCGGGCGGTGGTGGCGCACACGTCTTGAATCCCAGCACTCGGGAGGCAGAGCCAGGTGGATCTCTGTGAGTGCAAGGCCAGCCTTGTGTACAGAGTGATTCCAGGACAGCCAGGGTTGTACACAGAGAAACAGGGCTGGAGAGATGGCTCAGAGGTTAAAAGCCCTGTCTGCTCTTCCAGAGGTCCTGAGTTCAAACCCCAGTAACTACATGGTGGCTCACAACCATCTATAATGTGATCTGTCATGCAGGTGTACATGCAAATAGGGTACTCATATACACAAAATAAATAATTCTTTAAAAAAAAGAAACAAATATGCAGAGAAACCCTGTCTCAAAAAAAAAAAAAAACAAAAAAACAAAAAACCTAAAAAAAGTGGACACCTCTGTCCTCTGCCTCCCCAGTGCCAGAATCACAGAAGCTCACTACTGCACCTGGCAGCCTGTGGATGCTGATGACATCACTGCTGTCACCCCCTGACTGGCCTCTTGGCCTCCATCCTGCAGTCTGTGTACACACATAGTGAGCTGTGTCCTGTTCAAGTCACAACCACCCCCATGCAGTTCTTCGTTTGTTTGAGACAGGGTCTCATGCAGCCCAGGGCGGTCTTGAACTCTTCTCGGTTCTTCAGCCTCCATGTTCTGAGCGCTGAAATTATGGGTGTGCGCCACCAATTCCGGCCGCGTGTAGCACTGAAGCCCAACACTCTCTCAGTACCGGGTAAAAGTCGAAGGCTTCACTGTGGCCTGCAGAACAGGCCTGTCCCGTCTGCCACTCCCACCTCTGGATCCCTCTGGTACACTAACCTCCTCCCTGTTCTGGCAAGTTCTCTGCACTTGCTGGGCTCCCCTGGCCACTTTCCAGGCTTTCCAAATGCTACAGAAGTCACAGCCCAGCCCCTCCCTGGGGGATTCTAGGCAGGGGCTCTACCACTGAGCCACGCCCCCCAGCCCCTCCCTGGGGGATTCTAGGCAGGGGCTCTACCCTGTGCACCTGTTGTTTCCTCCTGTGGGTGCATCCTCAGCCCAGATGTGTCTACAGGCTTCTATTTTAACTGAAACATTGCCTCTCTTATTTAGGACTTCCTTTAAAAAAATACTTTTTAGTACATTCAGAATTTTCATTTTATTTTTACGTGTGTGTGTGTGTGTGTGTGTGTGTGTGCCATAGCTGTGGTGTGGAGAACAGAGGCTAATTTGCAGGAGTCAGTTCTCTCCTTTCACGTTGTAGGTCCTGGGAATTTAACTCAGATCTCCGGACGCGGCAGCAGGAAGCTATTCCTCTGAGCCAATTCACTGGCTCTTCCTGTTCACTCTCCTCCTCTTCTTGACAAACCATTTTTTTTTTTTTTAAAGAGGATTTATTTGTTTTTATTTTATGTGCATAGGTGTTTTGCCTGCATGTATGTCTGTGTAAGGGTGTCAGATCATGGAGTTACAGACAGGCGGGAGCTGCCATGTGGGTGCTGGGAATTGAACCTGGGTCCCCTGGAAGAGCAGTCGTCAGTGCTCTTAACTGCTGAGCCACCTCTCCAGCCCCAACGAACCATCTTTGCTTTCTAAGCTTTCCTATAATCTAATTTGCTCGTGTATGATCTATCTATCTATCTATCTATCATCTATCTACCATCTACTTATTCTGTGTAGCCCTGGCTGTCCTCGAACTCGCTCTGTAGACCAGGCTGGCCTCGAACTCACAGAGATCCACCTTGCCTCTGCCTCCTGAGTGCTGGGATTAAAGGTGTGCGCCATACCTCACCGCCACTAGGCTTCGTCTAGATTTATTTATTACCCATTAATTCGTTGGCTAGTCCCTTCCCTCCTCACAAGAGTCAGAAGTCCCATCATCTTCGTCACACTCACAGCTGGGTACGCAGGGACTGGCTGGTAGTAGAACCGTCAAATAGAGGTTGAGTGACTGGTGCGTTGGGTGATCTGCGCTGCAATCGCCAGGTCTTTATCGTCACCGCAGTTACCTAAGGCCTGCGTATGAAGGTCTCTAAGTTTACAGATGTGAAACTCAGATGAGGAGAGGGGAAGTCCCAGAAACAAGGCTCAAAGGCCCGAGTGAGCAAAAAATAGACTGCCCTGATATTAGGGATGTCCCGGCAGCGTTGGTGCTGCCTGTGTGTAATCGCACTATCTCGATGTTTATTTCTGGGGCTGGTCCTTGCTCTTCTAGTTCCAGGACCTCTGCCTTATCACTTCATCCTTGACAGTTCCTGGTGGCTGAAACCTCTTAAGGGTTTTTTTGTTTTTTTTTTTGGATTTGTTTTGGTTTCTGTTTTTTTTTTTTTTTTTTTTGCTCCAGGGTCCCGAGGTCTGTTTGGCCCTGTTGTGTCCGGGTGTCCTGGTCTGTGCGTGCTTCCGCCAGGACTGGAGTGGGCGGGGTGTGGGGGGGGGGAGGGGAGCGTGGCGGTGACCCCTGTTCATCACCACCAGGTCCCAGTCCGGCCTCTTTGCAAGCGCCCTCCTCTGGCCCTGGCTGCGGGGTTCCCACAGGAGCCGCCCCGGGGCGGGGCTTGTTGCCTCGGAGACCAATGTTTTGCAGCGGCAAACTGGGTCTCTGGGCCACCACCGGGAGCGCGGGCCTGGGAACCCGGGGCTCGGCGTGAGAGCGCGTCGGGAGGGGTGCAGGGCCACCTCGGCGTGGGCTGGCACCCGAGGAGTGACTAGACTTAGGACAGGAGAGATGGTAGAATAGATTGAGGGACGACAATTGAGACCGGTTCAAGGCGACAGAAGGAACCGGGGAATAGAAGGCTAGGCTAGAGAGATTTCTAGCGGTCCGTTGGAGGGAAAAGAGGAGAGGTTTGGGGGAAGATTCAGAGGTATTGGGGAGCATCAGGAAAGGTCAAGTGGGAGGTCGGGGCAATTTGGGGTGCTGACGGACAGACTAAGGATGGGTGGACCACAAAGGAATGTGGAGGCTAGAAGTTTAGGGGGGTGGGGTGGGAAGGGGATCGGAAATTATGGGAGGTGGTCATAAAGGTAGGAACTGGGGGGCCTGGTGTGGAGGACATATATTCTCAGGGTGTGCGCGGAGCTGGGTGGGTTGGGTGTAGGATTGCGAGTGGACTTTGAGAGACATCAGAGTCGCGTCCTGGGAAGGTGGCAAAGAGCCGGAAATGCGGGTGAACCAGAAAAGGCGGGGTGGGGGGGGACTGGCCACTTTCAGGCGCCAAGAGGGACAGCCCCTCCCCGTCTATTGTCCCCAGCCAGGCCAGGACGTCCGGCGACTTCCCGAGGGACAAGAGGGCCGGTTATGTAACCCTGCTTGGGCCTTGGATCCAGGGTTAGTCTCCTCCCTAATCCCCCCTCCATCCCCGACAAGGAGGGGCCTGGGTCGGGATCCCCGCCCGGTCCTCATTACGTCACAGTGGGCGGGGCACGGCCAGGCGGGAATTGCTTTTTCTTGTTCAGGCTCCTCCCAATTGGAGAATACAGATCTTGATCTGAGGCCCAGGTAGACTCGATGCTTAGGGATGTCCTGGTGGGGGATAGTCATTCTCATGGCCGAGGCTATCAGCCAGGAGGGTAAACTGAGTCCCAGGTCGTAAACTGATCCCCACAGAGTGCTGGTTGCTGTCTCGCCACGCATTCACTTACTTAATATGGATTGAGGGGCGGATGTGGTGGCTCTTTGGCTGGTAACCCCAGCTCTCTGGAGGCTGAGGCAGGGATATTGTCTCGAGTTCAAGGCCAGCCTGGGCCAGAGAGTGAGCCCCACTCTTGAAACGACAACAAATATATTGAATGCCTAATCTGACCCAGCCTCCAACATCAGCCCTCTGAGAGACTCTAACATGGGGCTGGGGACAAGCTAAAAATCTGTCAGCTACTGAGTTCCAGGACTTCCTCCTTTCCTCATCCCCAGGGCATGACTAGGGGTGCCTACGTGTGGCGAATCACTCTGATGTCATAGAGCCAGCTGCGCTGGCACCATAGTGTGTCCCTCAGATGTCATCCTCTTTCTCTTGCTTTAAAACACTTCTGGGTGCCTCGGGGGCCACAGGAAGTGGGGACCGACACTGTAGTGGCATCAAAACCTCCCACCGGAAGGAAATGGAAGTTCCTCTAGGGAGTGCTTCTCTTTGCCCTAACCTGAGCCTTTCTCTCTCAGCTCATAGCCTCTTCCCATAGCGCGTGTGCGCGCACATCTATGAGTGTGTACATATGGGTGCCCGTGCATTTCGATGTGCGCACACACGTGTGTATATATGAAATGTAAAAGCCAGAGCACAGCATCCTGTATGATTCCCCAGGCGCCAATCTACCTTGTTTTTTGAGATAGGGTGTCTCACAGGCCTGGAGCAACAGAAACAAATGAGGCTGCCCGCTTCCCCACCCCAGCCCGCAGCTCCAGGGACCCATCTGTGTCTGCCTCCATAGTGATGGCATCAGAAGCGGGCTTTAACTATTTTTATTTGTTTTTTTTTTTTTTTTTTTTTTTTTTTTTTGGTTTTTCGAGACAGGGTTTCTCTGTGTAGCCTTGGCCATCATGGACTCGCTTTGTAGACCAGGCTGGCCTCGAACTCACAGCGATCCGCCTGCCTCTGCCTCCCGAGTGCTGGGATTAAAGGCGTGCGCCACCACGCCCGGCTTTTTATTTGTTTTTTATTGTGTTGTGTATATATGTATGAATGCCACATGTGTGTAGTACCTAAAGAGGCCAGAAGAGGGCACTAGAACCCTGAAATTGGAATCTGAGCTGCCATGTGGGGACTGTGATCCCCACCCTGGGCCTCAGCAAGCATAGAGTGTTTTCTATCTCTCCAGCCCCAGTGCCTGGCCTGGCTTTTTATTTAACCAGATTTTTTTTAAAGATTTATTTATTTTATTTATTGCATATGAGTGCTTTATCTGCAGAAGAGGGCATCAGATTACATTATAGATGGTTGTGAGCCACCATGTGGTTGCTGGGAATTAAACTCAGGACCTCTGGAAGAGCAGGCGGCGCTCTTAACCACTGAGCCATCTCTCCAGCCCTTAATCATATTTTTAAAAAAGGATTTATTATACTATTTTATGTGTGAGCATTTTGCCTGCGGTCTTGTGAGAGAACAGGTGAATGGGCTCTGGGAGGAGATATATAAAGGAGCCCAAAACTGGAGGCAGGGCTTTTGGAGACTGGGGATAGTTTTGGCTGATCATCGCTCCTCTACGAGACGCTCCTAGAGAGACCCGCTGGAGGGAAGGCTTCGGGGCTCCAGCTCCTGCTGAGGTTCTGGGTTCTGATTACTCCAGGTCCCAGCAGAAGAAATCCTGCTGATTACACCAGGAGAATCGTTCCTCGGAAGTGATATCCTTACGGTTTTGTTATTGTATACTTTAATCCTCTTTTTCTATTGGTCAGGATATAAGTGACGTACTCTCAGTCAATAAGTTCATAATAAAATATATTTGTTAAGAAAATTGACTAAAGATGATGCCGGGTGTGGTGGCGCACGCCTTTAATCCCAGCACTCGGGAGGCAGAGGCAGGCGGATCGCTGTGAGTTCAAGGCCAGCCTGGTCTACAAAGTGAGTCCAGGACGGCCAAGGCTACACAGAGAAACCCTGTCTCAAAAAACCAAAAAAAAAAAAAAAAAAAAAAAAGAAAGAAAATTAAGCCTACACTGCCTAGATCCTACTAAGATCCATGAAGGTTAGTACTGAGATAGGTGATATGCTGGGTGTAGGGGAGCGAGCTTGCCATCACAGTGCCCAGGAGATGGGGGCAGGAGCACAGTTGAAGGTTATCCTGGCCTACAAAACCACATTAAAGCCATCTGGCCTATGCCAGACTCTGTCGTGGTAAGAAAAAAAGGTAAAAGTTAAAAGTGGCAGATATGCTAATTAGCCTATGCTGCTCGATGTGCCCTGTAAATGAAGCTTTAAAAAAGACATAGTGCAAGCCAGGTGGTGGTGGCGCACGCCTTTAGTTCCAGCACTCGGGAGGCAGAGGCAGGCGGATCGCTGTGAGTTCGAGGCCAGCCTGGTCTACAAAGTGAGTCCAGGATGGTCAAGGCTACACAGAGAAACCCTCTCTCGCAAAACCAAAAAAAAAAAAAAAAAAGACATAGTGCAAGTCGGGCAGTGGTGGCGTACGCCTTTAGTCCCAGTACTTGGGAGGCAGAGGCAGATGGATCACTGTGAGTTCGAGGCCAGCCTGGTCTACAAAGCAAGTCCAGGACAGCCAAGGCTACATAGAAGGGACCGTGTCTCGAAAAAACAAAACAAAAAGATATAGTGCCTCATGAATATGTGTAAATATGACATCAGTCAAAGGACCTAGGAGGTAGCACAACTGGTAAAGTGCTTGCCTTGCTAGAGGGAGGACCTGAGTTAATCCACTGCTCTCCCAGAGGACCTGAGTTCAATTCCTGCCAACCACATGTCGGCTCATGACCATCTGTAATGTGATCTCGTGTCTTCTTCTGACCTGCAGGTGTACATGCAAATAGATCTCTCATAGACATAAAATAAATAGATAAAAATCTCATATAAAAAAACAAACAAACAAATCGTTGGGAGTGGTGGCACGTGTAGGGGAGTGAGGAAGGTAGATCTCTGTGAGTTCGAGGCCAGCCTGGTCTGCAAAGCAAGTCCAGGTCAGCCAAGGCTACACAGAGAAACCCTGTTTCAAAAAACCAGTCCAAACCTAAACCAAAAGGCACATGCATACACACACACACAGAGACACCAAAACAAAATAAAACCTAAAAACAAACAAAAAGCTGGGCTTGGCAGTGTGTGCTTGTAAGCCAGAGACAGGCAGATCCTGGGGCTCCCTCGCTAGCCTACTGGGCAGGTTTGACGATAGTGAAGAACCATGAGTAAAAGCCCTGGGCTGGAGAGATGGCTCAGAGGTGAAGAGCACTGTCTCTGCTTCCAAAGGTCCTGAGTTCAATTCCCAGCAACCGCATGGTGGCTCACAACCATCTACAAAGAGATCTGGTGCCCTCTTCTAGTGTGCGAGCGTACATGTAGTCAGAACACTGTGTACATAATAAATAAATCTCTTAAAAAATAGGATTTAAGCTGGGCATAGCACATATCGCTGTGAGTTCGAGGCCAGCCTGGTCTACAAAATGAGTCCAGGACAGCCAGTGCTACCCAAACCAAAATAAATAAATAAATAAATAATAAAATGAACAGTAATGCAGAAGGGGCAATTGTGGTCCCTGCCTTCACTCCTAGCACTCAGTAGGTGGAAACCGTCATATCTCCACGGGTTTGAGGCCAGCCTGTTCCCCATAGTGAGTTCCAGGGCTGCCAGGTTGTGCTGCGAGACTCTGCCCCCAAAAAACACAAAACAAAACAAACCCAGCAACAAGAAATAAAAAGTAAGGGATCAGAGTCCCCGCTCTAGCCATCTCAGGGGACCCACACTAACAAAGAAGGATGTCAGACCCTCTCAGCACTCAGCCCAGCTGCCTCCCGGGACCCGGCGAGCCCCCACAGGGATGGGATGGACAGACAGACGCAGAGGTCCGATGGGCCGACAGATGCAGGGCCTGACCGGGGTTGGGGTACGGGGGTGGGGTGGGGAGCAGATCCAGGCTGGGCTGGCCTGGGTGACCGCGGATCCGCCTCCCGGCTGCCTTCCGCTCCCCGGAAGCGCTGAGTTGTCGCTGCCTTATCTGGCGGCCGCTATTTCGGGCTCCGCTCGCAGCAGCGCGGTGACTATTTTTAGCGGCGTTCGGGTAAAAATGGAGCCGCCGCGCGCGCGGGTGGCCGAGGCCGTGCGCGCCCGGGGGAGCCGGGGACGCGCCTGAGTCACCGCCGCGCAGAACCTTCCAGGAGCCCGGGGAGCGGTTTAGGAGGGGGCATCGCGGAATGGGGAAACCGAGGCATGCAGACACCTCCCCACCGCCCGCCTCCCCTCTCCGGGGGGCTTGTAACGAGGGCTAAAGGGCTGACTGCAAGGTAGCATCCTGCAACTTCAGCTTGGATCTCTCTCTCTCTCTCTCTCTCTCTCTCTCTCTCTCTCTCTCTCTCTCTCTCTCTCTCTCTCTCTGTGTGTGTGTGTGTGTCTTTGTCTCTGTCTGTCTCTGTCTCTCTGTCTCCCCCCCTCCCATCTCTCTGCCTCTGTCTTTCTGTGGCTTTCAGCTTCTTTGCCTCTGTGTCTCTCTATCCCCTTCCTCCTTCCCCCTCCTCTCTCCTCTCTTGTCTTTGAGACAAGGTCTCACTATGTATTAACTCACAGAGATCTATCGGCCTGTCTCATATGTCCTCCCTCCTTCCCTAACTCTTTCTCTTTTTCTCTTTCTCTGTCTCTGTCTCCCTCCCTTTCCCACTTCCTCCTTCCTTCCTCTCTGCCTGTCTGTCTCTGTCTCTGTCTGTCTGTTTGCCTGCCTGCCTGCCTGCCTGCCTGTCTGTCTGCCTGTCTGTCTGTCTGTCTCTGTCTCTCTGTGTGTGTGGGTTACACACCTTTGCTTCTAGCACTCAGGAGAAGCAGGCAGATATCTCTAAGAAAGGCCAGCCTGGTCTACATATTGAGTTCCAGGCTAGCCAAGGCGGCATAATGAGATTTTTTTTTTTTTGAACACACACACACACACACACAGAGAGAGAGAGAGAGAGAGAGAGAGAGAGAGAGAGAGAGAGAGAGAGAGAGAGAGAGAGAGAGAGAAACAACTTTGTGGAGTGGGTCCCTAGGATTGAACAGGTGGCTAGATTTGGTGACAAGTCCTTTTGCCTGCTTGAACCCTCAACATCCGTTTTTCATGGCTCTTGTATGTGGCAGGTCTGGTGCTTGGCTGTGGGGACACAGCATTAACCTTCATGCTGTCTGTGATATGGGGGTGCGGGGGGCGGGGAGAGACCCCAGCACATGGTCCACAGTGCATTGTGAGAGCTGAGCAGCTCCCAGCAGCCATGGAGGACCATGGAGGAATGAAAAGCATCAGACCAGGCTCTGGCTCATGTGGACAGGAAGGTGGACATGCCTGGCCACTGTAGACAGCCTGCCTTGTGAGGACAAGCACCGTGGGAGATGCTGACAAGATCACACAGCCTGGGCCTCTCAGACTCCCAGCTACCATGCAGCAAAGCTTAGCATGTGCTGAACCTGGGCTCACAGCAGTGGAGCTCAGGGCTACTTATGGGAGGCCTTGGAGACAGAAGCAGGCCTTCATCGGAAATTTCTCAGCCTTGGCCAAACACTGGTTTAGGAAAATATATTGGCCTCCCAACTAAGTAAACAGCACAGAGAGTGGAGGGGAGGGAGAAAAAGAGAGAGAAAAAAAAGTGAATATTCAGCTTCAGTCATAGCTTGTACCATGAAATCACTGTCTGCTATCTGCATTTTCATGTTTCTCTGTGAGTTCCCCCAGGGCAGACTCTGCGTATTATTTATTTATTCACTTATGTACAAGTGTCACGTGTGTGTGGAGGTCACAGGACAGCTTTGTGGACTTGCTTCTTTTCTTTCTTTTCTCTTTTATTTATTTATTTATTTATTGGTTTTTCAAGACAGGGTTTCCCTGTGTAGCCTTGGCTATCTTAGACTTGCTCTGTAGACCAGGCTGGCCTCGAACTCACAGAGATCCGCCTGCCTCTGCCTCCGGAGTGCTGGGATTAAAGGCGAGCACCACCGCGCCTGTCTCTGCTGTTTTTCTTGAGATAGGGTTTCTCTGGGTAGCCTTGGCTGTCCTGGAACTTTCTCTGTAGAGCAGGCTGGCCTGGAACTCACAGAGACCCACCTGTCTCTGCCTCCCAAGTGCTGGGATTAAAGGGGTGAGCCATATACCCGGCACCTTTTTTTTTTTTTTAAAGATTTATTTTGCTTTATGTGTGTGACTACTGTGCCTGCATGTATGTATAGGAACCATATAGCATGCAGAGCCCAAAGAGGCACTGAATTCCTGTTATGGACTGTTTTGAGCCACTATTTGAGGGCTGGAGACGTGTCTTAGTTTCTGTTCTATGCCTGTGGTGAAACCTCACGACCAAGGCAACTGTTAGAAGGAAGGAAGGAAGCATTTAACGGGGGTGGGGGTGGGGAGTGAGGGGGCTAGCTTACAGTTTCAGAGCGTCAGAGTCCCATGACCATCATGGCAGGGGGTGTGTGGCAGCAGGCACACGGAGGAGGCATTGGAGAAGGAGCTCGAGAGTCAGGAGAGTGGGCGGGGCCCTGGAGTGTGTGGGCGTGGCCAAAGAAGTGCGTGGGCGGAGTCCAGGAGAGTGGGAGGGGCCCATCCCTAGTGACACACCTCCTCCAACAAGGCCACGCCTCCTAACGAGTCTCAAACAGTTCCATCTGCCTAGAAACCAAAGATTCGAATCTATGCGCCTATAGGGGCTATTCTCATTCAAGGCGCAGGTTCACGAGCAGAGCGTGTTCTCAACCAGGACTGTGAACTTCTGGTCCTACTGCTTTCACCTCCCAAACGATAAGAGAACAGGATTGCGCCACCAAGCCCAATAAATATGTGGTGCTGGAAATTGAACCCCGGAGCTTCGTGGTTCCTAGGCAAGGACTCTACCCACCCAGCCACATCTTTGGATGTGAAATAACCTATCCATTTGCTATTTCATGTAACGACGTGATGTTCACACTATTTTAGGAAAAAAAGCTTACTATGCTATGCCCGCCATGGTGGCACCTAGCTGTCCAAGCCTCCTGTGCCTCGGCCACCACTCACTGGCCCCAACAGGGTCACATGCCTACCCCCAGGTAGTCACAGTCACCTGTGGGCAGACGATTGGGCTGGGCCAGTATGTGATGGGTGAATTTGCCTGAAAAGGTAGAGCAGACTGAACCCTAGGTGAGCTGTCCTTTGGAACTGGAGCCTTGCCCAGCCAGCTGGATGGCACTAACAGAACAGCAGGCTGAACATCTGGGCCCCTGTGGCCCGGAGCGGTTAGGAAGGCAAGTCAGGTTTTCCTCTGTGTTAAACATATGAGAACAAACAGTACCTTCCCTTCCAGGGTGAGGGTGAGCATTCAGCCCACAGTTTGGCAGGGAGCGGGTGCTGGGTGGCAGGCGGCTGCTACTTAAAAAAAAAAAAAAAAACAGTCACCAATATTACCACTGCTGCTGCTGAGCGATGTCCATGAGCTGGAAGGTCACGAGCTCCCTGGCTCAGGAGGGAACCAAGCCGAAGCTGAGCAAACCTTAGATGGAAGCTCATACTCTCCACCATCCTAAAGGCCCAGTTGGGAACTGAGCCTCCTGTTAGTCTCCCTCTGGATGGAGGGGAGGAGGAGGGAGGAAGTCAGAGGTTTGAGAGCCTGACACTGTTATTCGCCTTGGTTCTCAACAAGGCTTGCCTGCCTGGTTCACTTTCAACAAAGCCTCAAAGCCTTCCGGCTTCCTCCCCTCCCTCCCTCCTTCCCTGTCTCCCTCCCTCCTTTCCTCCCTCTCTCCCTCCTCTTCCTTCTTCCTTTTTTATTTTTTTGGGCTTTTTTTTTTTTTGAGACAAGGTTTTTCTGTGTAGCCTTGGCTGTCCTGGACTCACTTTGTAGACCAGGCTGGCCTTGAACTCACAGCGATCCGCCTGCCTCAGTCTCCCGAGTGCTGGGATTCAAGGCATGCGCCATTGCGCCCACCCATCCTTCTTTCTTTGAGTTTTCCTTGGCCTCAGAGAGCACCTGAGCCTCCTCCACTGTTGCATCCCCACAGGGTACCTGGGCACACTGAGAGAGCACATAAAGTTTTTATTTTTATTTTTATTTTTTTTGAAACAGGGTTTCCCTGTGTAGCCTTGACTGCCCCGGACACACTTTGTAGACCAGGCTGGCCTCGAACTCACAGCGATCTGCCTGCCTCTGCCTCCTGAGTGCTGGGATTAAAGGTGTGCGCCACCACGCCCAGCTGCGAGCACATAAAGTTTATCAGGAGTAACCAACACTGGGGGATTCTAGGCAGGGGCTCTACCACTGAGCCACGCCCCCAGCCCCTCACTGGAGGATTCTAGGCAGGGGCTCTACCACTGAGCCATGCCTCCCAGACTCTCAGCTTTGCTAGTTTCTGTAACATTCCCAACAGAGTCACATTTGTCTATATTTTATGAATTAAAAAAAAAAAACACACACACACAAAACTGTATCCAGTTCTCAAGAGCTTGAGAGATGATTTCCATCTGTTCCTTCCTAACACG